>NW_019392782.1:1283669-1567541 GCF_000648675.2 Cimex lectularius
AAATTTCATGAAGATTGATACAGGGAATCAATTTGAAGTATCAACAGCCCAATGTCGATAACTCGCAACCTAGGCTTCAATTTGTATAAATGGAAAAATAAGTTATTTTTGACGAGTTTTTTTAGACTTTTGATATCTCCTTAGTTTCATATAATGTTTGCGGATATATTGACCAAATTTCATGAAGATTGATACAGGGAATCAATTTGAAGTATCAACAGCCCAATGTCGATAGTTACAGGAAAGGAAACAGTAATCCGACACTGCTGACACTATGTCTACTGATAACTAATCTAAAACCCCTTCCCTTCCTACAAGTTTATTATTGTAATTTTAATCACTCTCTGCTGTAAGCCCCGTCTGAACAGTTGTAGCTCTTACAATAAAATTCTTTTTAAAAAGTAATTTTTATTTGGAGTCCATTTAATTTATGACAATGAAAAAAAAAAACTTACAATGAAAAGGCCATCCTGATGATACACAATACTGATTAATGGTTAGAACATCAGCAGGTTACTTAAATTAAATTAAATCATACAGGCAAAACCTGACAGAGCAATGGAAAAGGAAAAAACTCACACAAGTAATGTAAGATCTGTCAGCAAACAGATGAATCCAATTGTAAGTTTCAAAAAGGTACAAGGACAGTAGTCTTGTTTGGTGATTTCTTCACAAATCTAACAATAAGTTCAATTCTGTCTGTTATACTGTATTTAGTCTGTATTTCTCCATCAGATCCAATTGGTCGCCCTTCTATGAATAAGCAGTTATGGCATTATTATATATAATCCATTTTATTTAGTGTTCTATTGACCAAATTATTTCTTTCAATTAATTAATCTTTTTAATACATTAATCTTTTTAATTAATTTGCGGATACATGAACTTATGTACAACTATTTACATTGAGGGGTGAAAATAATTAATGTTATCCTCCCTCTTCACTTTGTTTATGTATTTTTTTTACAGTTTACTCGGAAAGGAGGTCGCCGGACCATTTCTTCTTAAGACGCCTTATGGGGTTGTAGGGATGGGTTCTATCGGACAGGGCTTGGGCAAGGCTATTTGGATGGTGGGAGAGTTTTTTGTGAAACTTGGTAAATTTTTGGGGAATAAATTTTTGGATATAAGGAATTTGAAGGTCGTTGAGGAGGGTAGCATTTGAAACATAATAAGGAGCATTTACAATGGATCTGAGGACTTTAGATTGAAAGCATTGGAGACGTTGGATATTGGAAGGTTTAGCGGTTCCCCACAGTTCTATTCTGTACGTCCAAATCGGTTGTAGTAGTGTTTTGTAAATTGTAAGTTTGTTTTTTGTCGGTAGTTTGGACTGTCGTCCTATAAGGCTGTGCAGTAGACTATACCGTCTGTTTAGGTTTTGTCGTGTCAGTCGTGTATGTTGATTCCACGTTTGTCGTGAGTCAAGGTGGAACCCAAGGTAGCGAACACAGTCGGATTTGGGGATAGGAACGTTGTTGTAGTATATCGTGAAAGGAGGTTTGCTTCGGAGTGTAAATATGACATGAACGCTCTTGCTTTCGTTTGTCTTCACTTTCCATTGTCTACACCAATCTGCTATACACAAGATATGTTCCTGCAGATCTTCCGAAGTATCCGCAGGATCGGAATTGGAGGATAGTACAGCTGTATCATCGGCGAAGGATGCAAGTAGGGTGGTAGATTTAGTGGGAATATCTGCAGGATGTAGAGGATTGGTCCGAGCCCACTGCCCTGCGGTACTCCCGCGGCCAGAGAGCAGTATTCGGAGTAATCTGATCCTTGTCGGACCCGAAAGAACCGCTCTGTTACATAAGATCGGAGGACCAATTTGTACAGGAGTCCCCTGTGCCACACGCGGTCAAACGCTTGTGCCGTATCAAGGAAAGCTCCCATACAATATTCTTTGCGCTCGAGGGAAAGAATCCCTAACAATCGTTTTATGTAAAGTTTTGATTGAAATGTAAAAGTTAGTGTCACGAACTGGATTCGAACCCACGACTACTTTAGCCACTTGAGCTATGGTGACTTCGATCTACTCGGACACCAACTCCCCATCTCAACCTACATTATATTTCATGGCATATCTGCGTACACCATAATTTTGAGGTTGACACTGTTTTCAACTCTAATGCCATTTGGATGTGGGTTACGGAAGATATCTGCCATAAAAGGAGAGAAAAGGAGTAGGCTTAGCATTTCTCTTTGCAAAACAATGACAATCGAATAAATCTTAAATATTGTAACTCCCTGCTAAATAGATAATATTATTTTGGAGGAGAACTTTATCTATTTTAGAGTATTTTTTAACGATAATTTTCATACAAAATTCCTAGGGCATTGCTAGGATTTGATCCCAGAGCATCTAGCCCTGACTGTTAAGAAAATCGGAAAACCTGACTATTATGCCTTCATATTTTCACTGCTTTATTATATATTGCTAGAAGAAGAGAATAATTTGGATTTTGCGTAAAGCAATGACATATATATAATTAACAATTGCTTTAATTGCTTTACACAAAATCCAAATTATTCTCTTCTTCTAGCAATATATAATAAAGCAGTGAAAATATGAAGGCATAATAGCCATGGGTGTGTGTGTGTGTATGTGTGTATGTGTAGGTAATAGAGAAAGGGAAAATACAAAAAGATGGCATGCGTGAAAAACTTGTTGATGGATTATCAGCGGTAACGGGTCAAACCAGACCGGTTTAACCATTAAGGGAAAACGTCATAACATCTGAAATATCACCTAGGGCTTTTAATGGTGTAGTAATGAAATTACAGGAATTGTCATTTCGGTCTGGTTTATGGGGCAAGGGCGTGTAAGAATTAGCCAGGACGTGGGTGTATGTGTTAGGCTGAGCCATGCAAATTATATCTGACCTGGGGCAACCCTAGGCCGTTACTCCCTTCCGCGCCATTTCAGCTTCAACCCTGGTGAACAGGAAACATCTCAACCCCGTCATAAATCCCAGAAGATAGCCTCGTAAGCGATAATGCACTTTTAATTGTATCAGCGGTTGGCGGGGTGAAGAATGGTCATAAACGATTCGTCCGAAAGTGTTCGAATGTGTTTTGTTCAAAAATGTGTGGTGATTAGTGACCGTTAATCGATATTTATTTAGAAATCGTGAGATGCGGTCTGGTGTGATGTAGGTTTCGAAAAACATATCCGGGCCCAAACGACAAATCATTAACCCTTTTTCCCCATTATCGGCACCTTTCACCTCAAAAAAGCCCACTCCTCATAGAAAAATGAATTTCTATCCCTACTTCCTTCTCCACTTCTTCAAANTCATTGAAGAAAGTTGCCTTGAATATGGTTTGAACTTTTATATAAAGTATGTTCGGCTACTTGTGTTACAAATTTTGCATATAGATTCTACATTCAAAATGGAACCAAAAAGTCCTAGTTAATTATGGTTCGAATCTCATCAGTTTCGGAGTTATTCCACATTTTCTGATTTATTAAGATTTCACGATTTTACTTCAAATAAACAATGATAACTCCATAACAAAAATGTTATGGACAAATCCATTGATACCATTAACACCCATGTTAAATTTCCAATAAGATCATTTGTGATCAATACTAAACTTGTAAACGTTGGTGAAATAAGCAGTTTAGTAGCCAGACATTCGAAAAATATTCTTTTTTCAAAGTTGAAAAACTTACTATAGTGATTTTAAACTACTATTTACAAACCTAAAGACCAGCAACTTTCAGAAATCGTGTTCCTTTTAATATCCTTTTTAGAGGTGTAGCTGCTTTTTTAATTAATTTTTTCAAGGGTGAAGAAATTGATGAAAGAAGATAAAAAACCGTGGTTGAAGGATTGGTAAAGTGAAAAATTAATAATAAAAAATAAAAAACAGCCAATTTTGAATGAATTTATTAAACTTTTTTTTACATTTTGGTACGAAACCGAAATAGTGCAAATGTTTACTTTTTTACCAACTTTGATTAAAGGATTATTGAATTATTATTTCTCAGAATAAACGAGTTTTAAGATTGAAAACGTTTTTAGTTCATTATTTCAAAACTTCCTTAAGCTTTTTTTATAATTATTATTAAATCGTTCCTCCTTGCCAATGCGTCAATCATGGTTTTTACCTTTTATTCATAAATTTCTTCACCTTTGAAAAAAGTCTACGAAAAGCAATTACACCACTAAAACGGAAATTAAATGGAGTACGTTTTCTAAAATTTGCAGGTCTCCAGGTTTGGAAATATTAGTTTAGAATCACCATAGCAAGTTTTTTAACTTTGAAAAACGGATTATTTTTCAAAGTTCTGGCTACTAAAACGTTTATTTTACGAACGTTTACAAGTTTATTATTGATCACATCTTATTGCAAATTTAACGTAGTTTTCTATGGTATTCAACAAATTTGTCCGAAACCTTTTAGTTTTGAAGTTATCATTGTTTATTTGAAGCAAAGTGGTGAAATCTTTAAAATTCAGAAAAGTGGAAATAAGTCCGAAACTGTCCAGATTCGGACAATAGTTAATTAGGACTTTTCGGTCCCATTTTTAATGTAGAAGCTACTGACAAAGTTTGTAATATGAGGAGCCGAACACCCTGATTAAGTATCCCTGTATTTCTTAAGTTTAAATGATGTAATTCATGATGTGTGCCAAGTGTGGTGGTTTCAGCGTTATGATGAGATCGAAAGAGTTCAATTTTTTATTAGAAAGATTTGCTTTTTCCTGATTCCACATCAAACTATATGTTATATATCGAGAGAGCAGGAAGTACGATTTTTTCTCTTGCTCTTATCTCGCACGTCTAGTTTGTTCTCTTGGAAGGCTTTGTTTCTCGAATCAATAAAACTACTGCTCTAGAAATTATGAAATCTAATTGCTGTTATTTTATTTCATTGGAATGCACTATCTTTAATTGGTTGGTGCAAGTTTCCCTTTTCTTCAGAAAGCCTTTCGAGTTGGCCCAAATATACCGTGGAACCTTTGTGTAAGTTAGTGAGAGTTGAGAACATTGTGCGTTGTCCTCAAACTCTAGGTATCTCCTATTTAAGAACCTAGACCACTCTGAAGGCGGCATTTCACTTAAATGTTCAAAATGCTAGTTCTCTGAAGCTCTATGTTGTACAATGGCTACTTAAACTCAAGCGTTTCTTAATTATGTGCCGTGGAAGGAAGGCGACGGAAATTGCATGTGTAAGCTCGGAAACCTAAGACTAAAGGAGGATATTTTTCATTTTGTCGCCCAGTGTCACATATTCAGAGCTTCGAATACTGTCTCTAGGACAAACATCGCTTTCCGGCTCTCATCGGGTAGATTTCTTATATATCATAAATGTTTAAAAATCGCAAAGCCTTGCACTCTTTGCCTCGCAATACAAGTGCGAGTTCGTTAACAATTAGTTATTTTTTTATTACAATTAAGTTTTTATATTATTTAGTACCTAATTTTCCCCGTCTGAAATAATTATATTCTTACCGGCAGACGGATGACCATCCATGCCGTATAAATTTATAAATGTTCAATATGAAATTTTCTTTCTTTGTTGTAGATAAAATGTGTTATCTATCCACCAACTAACGTCAAGAATGTTAATCAATATAAAAAGTTGTTAAAAAATAATTAATTTTGTATTAAATCAAGGTAATTAACAGTTCACTATTTTTCGTGGTCCGCTTGACCAATTAATATCATACAATTAATTACGGTTTTTAGTTGAGATAAAAAAGTCAGTGTCCTAAGCGGGATTCGAACCCACGACCTTCGGCTTGACACGCCGCTACTCTGTCAATTGAGCTATCCTGACTTCGAGGAAATGGAAAAAAGGGGGGAAAATTCAAAAGCTGGGGTTGAGATGGGAATTTAGTGCCCGAGTGGATCGAAGTCACGATAGCTCAAGTGGTAGAGTACAGGCGTATCAAGCCGAAGGTTGTGGGTTCGAATCCCGCTCGTGACACTGCATTTTTTATCTCAACTAAAAACCTTAATTAATTGAGTGTAATAAACAGAATGAACATTAAGAATATTTCTTTATTTGTTAAAAACAAATAAAATTGTAACTATACAATATAAACACTGTACGAGGTTCATGTACTATGTACCAACAACAAGACAGTTAAAACAAATAAATTGAAGAATATAGAATATAAAATCAAAACAAAAATAAATTTGTAAAAACAGGTTTAAAATTTAAATATATTAACAAAATCACAATTGTATTGTCTTGAAGCCTAAAATATGTTATAAATTGGAGTAGTTGAAAGTTTAATTCGATGATTAATTCACTTCTAGAAAAAAGAACATCACTCTCAACTGCGTAGGTGGAAATGGAGAATTTATGTTATTATAGAGCATTCAGTGAAAAGGTAAAACATATTGTCTTTCACCCTTGCCTTACATAGAAACCACAACATGTTCATTCCGTCCAATTCAATTACCACATTGGCCCGCAGAGAAATCACCGAAAATACCAAAATTTCAGAACCCAATTTGAATAGAAAATCAACTGACAATAGAGGACGATTTTAATTTTCGTAGATCTTAAAACCAGTTGTAGCCTCACAGACTCGTTTTGATGTTCTGATTTTTACAAAAAGAAAGCCAATATTAGTTTTACATTCTGTGATATAATTAACATTAAAGTTGGGTGGAAAATCCTCTGAATGGAGTATGCCTATCGAGTATGTATGGCTATCAAGAATAGTAATATTAAAAAAACAAAAAACAGAATAAAGATTTTTAAGCACATAAAGTACCAGTAGGCAAATCATCAATACATCTGTAGAGCTCTACACTAGGTTTGAAAAGTCACTCTATATTTATCGCTTGACATTATGAAATTATATTTGTTTCTTAAAAAAAGTAAAAAAACCTCAATTTATGAGATTATGCCTGTTTAAAATTTTTATTACGTTATTCCATGCCTCAAACTTTCGTAAGTCAATTTAAATTTTATATTTTAAAAAAATAGTATATTTATATATTTTAAATTCAACATTTTCCGTTGGTGAAATACATATTGATACAAATATGTAATAGGGTTTTTTTAATTACATGACGCAAGTAATTACTTAGATTGATGTTGATTTTTCCTAATGGGAAATATCAATAATTTTAAGTTATCATTGCAAACAGAAAAAGTATAACTTTTTTTTCTATCTGGACTGTTTTGATGGTGTTTTACAATGGGACGACTTTAAGAGATTCAGTTATGAAAATTTCCAGGGTAAGAATTCAACTGAATCTGAATTCTTAGCGTTTCATTTCCATTCCGATTTCTTTCATTCAACAAGTATGCCCCCGAGTCTCACACTCGCCTTTTATAGAATTTAATTAACTAAGCTTTGCACAGATTCCTCCCTGTAATTCCACGGCTGTCTCATTTCCTCTTTGGAATAAATTCTCGGACTTTTTGCGCGACATGTAGATGAAAGGAACAAAAGGAAAACAAGCCGGCAAAGGTTAAAAGTGATCAAGATTTTTGAAAACGTTCATATACCTGAGGTCAAATAAAGGAAAAATATTCAACACAATTCATTAAATTCACTAATTTCGTGGTCCGCTTGACCATTAATACATTACAATTAATTAAGGTTTTTAGTTGAGATGAAATAAAGTAATGGCACGAGCGGGATTCGAACCCACGATCTTCGGCTAGATACGCTGCTCTACCACTTGAGCTATCGTGGCCTCGATCCACTCGGACATCAACTTCCTATCTCAACCCCCACCTTATGAGTTTTCCCTCCTTTTTGCCATTTTTCAAATGTTCGAATCCCGCTCGTGCCATTAACTTTTTTTCATCTCAACTAAAAACCTTAATTAATTGTAGTGTATTAATTGGTCAAGCGGACCACGAAATTAGTGAATTTAATGATTAAAATGAAGTACAGTTCACTAAAGCTCTCCATGGCCATTTCATTTGTCGTCGAGAATCCAATCCGATTACGACGTTCTAAAAAGTCTGAGAAAATAAAAAACTATCTAGAACCCATGTAAGACAAATCATACATTTTTACAACTAACTGTTGTATCTGTGTTAACTAACCTAAAATCAGGAAGAAGTTAACAATTAATTACTTTTAACTGTTTTTTTGTAAAAATTACAAATAAACAAATTCCTCTCTTCCCTCACTCTTATGAACAGACGTCAACAGTTCAGGACGTTATTCGACATGTCAAATTGCATTGAAAAGTCCCCCTCTAAAGTCTGATTCTCAATTATATTCAAGATATTTTACTTTCTAAAGTTTACTTCAATCTTTCACAAGTTTATTCCATAAAGTCTCTCGCATCTCATAAAATGTTTATCCTACTGTAAATTTGATTAAAACAGTGGAAAGTCTATTGAAAATGATTTAAAATAATTTCAATTATTAAGATTGATTAACTTCTATTAACAATTAAAGAATTTAACACAAAGTAAACAATAACAAGAACAATATTCAATTATTAATTGTTCACATTGTCCACCTTTTTAAAAATTGCAAGTCTCACATAGTTTTTCGATAGATTTTCTTATTATTAAAACTTTTCCATTATATTAAAAAAGAAACTAATACTTAATAAACAAAAAATAGATACTTTGGTACGAAATTGAATATTAGAAAATTTTCCAGTCAATTGAATTAAATGTTCAATATGTCTATCTTCTCGAACAGTGCAAGCCTGACAACGTTTCCCGACAGATTTTCCTGCTTTTTATACTTTTTGTAGTTTCTTTTTTAGAAAATTAACAAAAAAGACTGTTTGGTGCAAAATTGAAAATAAGAAAAAGGCTTTAAAAAATTAATTTAAATGTTCAAAATTTCCACCTTTGGAGGAGCAGGACATCGAATCTAGATTTTCCTAATTTTGCTTTAAAAATAAGAACAACAAAACAAAGTCAACAAAAGAGACTCTTTCGTAAAAAATTTAACGTAAGAAAAACCAAAAATCTTCAAAAAAAATTAAATGAAATTTATAAAATGTCCACCTTTTTGAAAAATCACAACTGGGACATCGTTTCTCGACCAATTGTCTTGCTATTACGATTTTTGTTTTTCTTAAAAAATAAATAAAGTAAAACAAAATTATAAAAAAAAAAACACTTGTATAAAACACTATGTAGAATATTGAACATAAGAAAAAACTGGAAGCATCAAAAATAAAATTAAATATAGAAACCGCTCACATTACTGAAGGCTGCAAAGCTGTCATCATTACCCGACTGATTTTACCGTCTCTTAAACCATTTTTTATCGTGAAAATAAAGAAAGTAATCAAAAGTAAAAAAAGTTTCTCTGGTACAAAATGAAAGGTAAGAAAAAAAAAGGGCCTCCAAAAATTAAATAGATGGCTAAAATGTTTCATTTTCTTAAAGCGTGAAGCCTGCCATCATTTCCCCGACAGATTTTCCTGCTTTTATACTTTTTGTAGTTTTGTTATAAAAAAAAAAATTAATGGAAAAGACTCTGGTTTAAAATTAGAAATAAGAAAAAGGCTTTAAAAGATTAATTTAAATGTTCAAAATTTCCGGCATTTGAGGAGCCGGACATCGATTACCGATTTTCCTCATTTTCCCTTAAAAATAAAAACATCAAAACCAAGTCAACAAAAAAGTCTCTTTCGTAAAAAATTTAACGTAAGGAAAACCAAAAATTTTTAAAACAATTTAACGAATTATCTGAAATGTTTTTTTGAAAAATCACAACTGGGACATCGTTTCTCGATCAATTGTCATGCTATTACGATTTTTGTTTTTTTAGAAAATAAATAAAGTAATACAAAATTATAAAACAAACACTTTTGTAGAATATTAAACATAATAAAAAACTCGACGCATCAAAAAATGAAATTAAATATACAAAACGCTCACATTCTTGAAGCCTGCAAGGCTCTCATCACTCCCCGACGGATTTTACCGTCTCTTAAACCATTTTTTTAACGTGAAAATAAAGAAAATTAAAAATAAAGTCTCTCTGGTACAAAATGTAAGATTTTGAGAAGGCCCTCCAAAAATTAAATAGAAGGCTAAAAATCTTTCATCTTCTTAAAGAGTGAAGCCTGCTATCACTTCCCCGACATATTTTCCTTATCACTAAAAATTAAAAAAAAAACAATTCGTACATAATTAAACATAAGAAAAAAGAAAAAGCTTAAACTACTTAAATGTTTAAAATGTACATGTTATTTCAGTGTGCAAGCATACATCGTTTCCAGAAAAATTTACTACTGTTGAGAACTTTTTCCTTAGATATTAAAAATCTTACGATAATTGAAGAAATTTTTTTCTTTTCATAAAATATTTATAGCTGCGAAAAACATGAAACATATTTGCATCATTACTTCCGTTTTTTCCTTATATCTTAATATTTTAATATATCCCCTACTTCATTCGTTTATAAAAATCTTTTTCCAAATGCACCTAACCCTAAATTCTAGGAATGCTGGAGATTCTGCGAGGAAAGAAGTCAGTTATTTTATTCAGTTTTATTACATTGGAAGCATATTTTTCCCCTGAGGCCTGCCAAGATTTTCCCATTTATTTTTAGCCCATCTTATTTTAATGCTTACGTTATTTGCTAAAAACAAATTTATTGTCATTTAAATGAAAACAACATTCAATGGCTTATTTTACTTTGAACAATTACATTCCTTATATCATTCTGATCAAACTTTAGCCTGTGTACAAAATAAAAATGATATCCTATGTTTTTTTAAATGAAAGAAACACCTACCGACCAAAGAAATATAAAAAAAATTCACGAAAAACTTTCATGGTTCTTTAATGACACTACTCCGCGCAGGTGCCCCTTTCGCAGGGAATAGTTGCGCCATGTCCGGCATAATAGAGGCGTTTCATTCCTTGGTTCTATAGAGAGAGCGTGTAGGCATATCGCCGTATTTAACACTGGTTCACGGACTCGTTAGCGATTTTCATGTCCCTGTTCCGCTTTTTAGGGAAATTGGGAATTTTTTTGTTGTATATAGCCTTCAAAATAAGTGTTTTGTATGAATGAGTGTATTTATTAGAGTGAAGTGGGAGAGGCTGATCGTGGAATAGCGCCCCTCGCGCTATGTACGTGTCGATTGCGGAATATTTATAAAAGTACCCCATCGACCCCAATTAGTATGCAGGTCCATGTAGGAATAATGAATACTCCATCTACCCAGTATAATGAATGCAATGTATATAGGTGTGAATGTGTTTAATTAGAAAAAAACTATCTCTCTTTACTTTACAACCGGCGCGATGAATATTTCAAGGAAACAACCACATAAGGAATATGTTCTTTGTACAAGGTAATCTTGCTAAGTTAGAAGTTTTGAGCTTTTACGCCAATTGGAAACAAAAAAGTTTTTCCTTAAAAACATTAATGAAGTTTTTAATAAAATTTGAATGCAAATGAACTGCTCAAAAATGAATAGGTCATTCATTCGTATTCTATTAATTTTAATTAAATTACCCGATATATTCTTGTTAGTTGGATGAAACAAAATGCAAAATACAAACCAAAAACAAATAAATATTAATTCTCGTTTTTATAACGGATTTACTTAAGAATAGTAAACATGGAGATTACTCATGTTGTAAACAAACACTTTTTCTCGCGTTTTCTCTATTTTAATCCATGTTATATTCTCTTTATCCATGGAAAGACATCATCTTGAACCAAAAGTTCCCAATATTAATGTGTGAATGTGCCATGTAGGTCACCGGCAAGTGGATTTCGCAGGTCCCCTGAGCTTAGCCCATTCCGCAGGAATGGAAGTCCCAATAGGAGGCCTGGTAGTGAATCTCAGGGCATTAAGACGCAAAGGAAGGACAGAAATATTGTTGCAGCAAGACGGAACCCTTTCCATAGTGCCCGCCAGATCCTAAATATGACGTTTTGGCAACACCTTTAACAACATAAACGATTCGTAATCGTTTGGGGAAGTTGGTTTCACAACGTATGCCCTTTGAGACGACTTGCAGCAACAGCCGGCCACTAGCAACTTACACCAATTGGAATGCTGTTATGGATACTGATGGGTCGCGTTTCTGTCTGCATCGTGATGCCAAGTGCAGTAGAGTCTACCGTGAAGCGTGACTTGGACTGCTACAATGCTCCAGTGTTGTTTGGAAGAAGCCGTGTAATGAACTGGGCTGGGATTTACACTGGAGGACGAACTGGACTCTGTTGTTGAAGGCAACCTCACCGAGGTTCGTTATGCCCAAGAAACTATCGAGGAAAGCATCTCTCAAACCAGGTATCCCATTGGCAGTGATTTTCGATTTCTGGAAACAATCCCCGACCTCATAGAGGCACAGTTGTGCATCACTGTTAAAAAAAAACCTGGGAATTTTCTTTCTGCCCCTTCCCACGTTGACTCGAGATCTCAATCCCATTGAGCACACGTGGGAAGAGTTACAAAAAAGGCTTTTCCATCACCAAAGTGAGTGCAGTGTTGCAACATCTATGGAGTGAAATCCTTATGAAATTAATGACAACCTTATTAACAAGTGCAAAGAGGTTTTAGCTAACAGAGGACCTTACACACGGTGTTTAATAAAATTAATGTGTCCAACATACAAAATTATTAAATTCACTAATTTCGTGGTCAGCTTGACCAATTAATATATTACAATTAATTAAGGTTTTTAGTTGAGATAAAAAAGTCAATGGCACGAGCGGGATTGGAACCCACGATCTTCGGCTAGATACGCCGCTGCTCTACCACTTGAGCTACCGGGACCTCGATCCACTCGGACACCAACTTCCAAGCTCAACCCCACCTTTCAAATTTTCCCTCCTTTTTGCCATTTTTCAAAATTACGTAATTAAAACCTTTTATTATGTTATCTTTCAAAATTCCTTATTAAATTTTCCAAACAACAAAATAACAAGCAAAAACATAATAATTTCTAATAAATTTTAATGCAATTTATAATAAAAATGCTAGGGACAGTAAGTATTACAAAAATCGTAATAGCCATATTCATTTTTAAGCAGTTTATGTATTATTTGTTTATGTTAATTGTTAGGTGATATTTAATCACATAAAAACAGATTCACTTAAATCAGAGTTCGTTTATTCAGAATTTTTAAAAAGAATAATTGCCATTTTAAGTAGAAATTTCTGTTTTATTTATATTGATATATTTGTTTTAACTCTCTTGAAAGTTTTATTTAAGGTCATTTCTGTAAAAACTTTTGTATTTGTTGTTTATTTGTCAAGGGTGTGCAAAAACAGCTGGTTACTTTAAAGAAAAATACATTTTGACATTTTATTACCCTTTAAGAGGGTCGGTGAAGGGTGTGGTAGAACGGAAGGAAGAAGGGCGAAAGTGGAAGAGACAGAGCTTTACCAACTTGCCCCACTTCGCTCTTCTAGGTTCACGCCCAACTTTACCAACCGGTTCTAAGCCCCGCTTAATACTTCTTCGATTTGAGACGACATCGTTGGATGGAATTGTAAAATGACCTGGAATAAATTGCGCACTACATGATTGAAGACCTCGAATTTTAATGGTTGCCTAGCGCACATTAATTTTTTAAATTATGTTAGATTTATACTTAAAAAAATTACTTTCATGTGTAAGAATAACTGAGAAAGTTTATCTTCACAGCAGAGGCTTTTGAAATCTACGTGATCGAATTGGGAGGAAAGTACATCGCCGGTCGTCGTTATAAAACGTATCTGTGAAACTTCACGCCTATTTCAATTTAAGCAACACAGTGGAGAGTGTCAATTTGAACGGAATTGTTTATAGTGGATGTTGATTAATCCAGTAATCTATTAAATTGGTTCTTTACAAATAGGTAATGGAGAGGGTGATATTTGTCTTAATTTTCATATGACATTTCACATTAACCTGATAAGAGAGGTGGAGAGAACTTTAATAGAGAAAGAGATAGAAAGAAATGTAGTGTAAGAAAGAAAGGGCGATACTGGGAAAAGAGAGAGGAGGGAGAGAGAGAAAGAGAAAGAAAGAGAAAGAGAGAAAGAGAGGGAGAGAGAGGCCGAAATAGAGACAGACAGACAGACAGAAGGACAGGTAGGCAGACAGAGAGAAAGGAGAAATATAAATTGATAGATAGAGGGGAAAGGTAAAGAGTTAAATTGATAGATAAATAAAGGTGGTGGTGAAAGAAGTTGAAAAAAAGAGAGAGAGATATAATGATTGAGAAAAAATGTGAGAGTGAGAGATAGAAGGTCAGAGAGCGTGAAAGGAGGGGGCGAGAAAAAGAGTAAAAGAGAGGGAGGGAAAGTCAAAGAAAAATAGAGAGATAGACAGATAGATAGATAGATAGATAGATAGAGAGAGAGAGAGAGAGAGAGAGAGAGAGAGAGAGAGAAAGAGAGAGAATAATTCTCCATTTCTCGTTAGATTTAAGGGATGACGTTCGCCACATAAATTTGAAAGATTTTATAAATAATACGATGTTCATCCAATCATTCTCTCCCTCTCGTTTTTCTCTCCCAATCCCTTTCTCTCTCCATCTCATTCTGTCTCACTCTAACTTTCTCTCCCACTCACTCAAACAGACAGCTACTTAGCTCTCACTATTAACTGTCTAATCATGTTTGACTGATTATAAAAAATCAAACATGAGTCTTACTCGAATTTACAGGCTAGGATTTTGGGATCGAGTCCGGCAATGCCCATCGAATTTGATTAGGGAATATTAGAAAAAAAAATTCTAAATTTATCAACTTCTCCTCCGCACCCCAACACAAACGAGTTAGAAGTTAACCCTCCTGTATGACAGAGATTACTTTACTTAACAAGCTCACTACGGAGGTCACCATGTTGGCGTCATAAGTTTTTTTCTCCAGGCGTTCGTATTTAAGTTCGTGTACTGAAAGAGTTGATTCACCAGGTGAATTGCCCTAAAATGGCGTCAGGAGCTCTTAGCTTTTTGAAGTATCTCAGAAAATATCCGCCTAAGAAGTAAGAAGGTAAAAAAAGTCCCCAATATTGAATGTGCTAATCATGTTACAATTCAGTAATAAGAACATCAATTTACCATAAATTAATAAACTGTTATAACGGTTTTTGCTACGAAAGTGAAAAATTTAAGTGCCTATTTCTTCTGGAGTCTCTTGAAATTAAGAAAATAATAGCGCTTAGCGAGCTCGTTGCGCTCAATAAAAATTGGAATATTGTTTGCCCTGTCACTCAAAGATTGGTCGTGGGCACGAATCTCTACCTGGGCTGCTGGTCATACAGCATCACTTCTATCTCAATCCCCTAATTCTGAAAATACTCCTAGCCCTGAGGGAATTTCGTTCCAAAAATGTCACTGTTCTAATCATGTGAATTCCAGGTCTTTGTGACATTCATGGCAACGTTCCGCGGCGGCAAAATCGGCCGTGACGGACGGAATCTGGATAAATCAAGTATCTGCGGAAGACTTCCTCACCCATATCAAGAGAACAATTTGGGAAAAGTGGCATAATGAATGGCGTAAAATGTCCCTTAACAAGGTGAGAAAAATTAACGAAGATGTAAAACAATGGTCCACCGCCAACGGTTGCCTCGACTCAGAATAGGTCATTGCAGACTCACGCATGGTTTTCTCATTGCATGAGGACTTCCACGGATATGTCAAAGATGTCAAGAACTGCTAACAGTAAAACAAATTCTTACTGTCTGTACTCGATTTGCGCCGGAAATGAGGACATGTGGTGTTTAGGACAGATTTTGTCAGGTGATGAATACAAAAGAAAAACTTTTCGATTTCTTGAAGATGGTTCGTATCCTCTGTAATGTTTATAAGACGAGATATGGATAAGGGTCGTGGCTGAGGCGGTAAGGCGTGGTCATGCCGTCCTCTTGCTGGCCGGCGGTGTACTGTCCATGGCCACCCTAAGCAAGGCAGGATATGACTCTTAGTGGTTGCTTGTCTTCATAAATTGTAATTTAAAAAAAAAACCTTCACTTTTTGAGGGAGTGAGTGAAACTGATTTTTTAAATTACCTGCTTACGTTAAAATTATTGATCGTTTTCTTATTTACATAATCAATTTTAATATTTATTTTAAATACTGGCTAGTTACGTTTAATTTGAATACCGATGTTTTGAATTTCCAAAACGACACAATTGCATATTTTTAGTTTTACCGCAGAAACAAAGAAGCATATTTTTTTTTTCAAAAATAACGCTGGAAGAGCTTTTCGTGTTGATATATATATTTAAGGCTGCTGAAAAAAACCGCTTGACGATCAATCAATTAAAGAGGATTTAGGTGTGGGCGGAAAACATCCGTGCTAGGGCAGACAAGTGAAGGATGTGTCAGCATTTTTCCCGGTTTGGCCCGTGGTGAGCTATTGCAAGTCCAGCCCAGGCACATAAAGCTCGCGGACCTGTTCACCGGGCCGGCGACAAATCACCAGCCCCCGCCTCTTAATTTGTCCTGCTAATGTTCCAAAACCGGACCATTCGCTTCGGCCCTTTCGGCGAAACCTGACCACGAATCCCGCCTACGCCACGGAAAGCTTTATGAAGCTTATATAACGGATCGACTGATCGAACATATCGGTTTTACATTCGTGGGGTGAACGATAAGTGATTTTAGCATACACGGTTTAATCCTTTGACAAAACATACAGATGATTGATCATATTTTCTTCTTCCTCTCTATGTATTCATCTCTATTTCAATCTTTACCCCTATATCTATTTATTCATCTTTCTATCTATTTGTGTGTTTCTTAGTGACTTATTTCATAATTTGTTGAAGTCGTGAGTAACGACAAAAAACACCTCTTTTTTGCCGGCGTTTCGACCTTTATTCGTGTCATCTTCAGGGCCTGGGTAAATTACAGAGCATATGTTGATTGAAAAAAATACAGTTTAAAATATAAATATAAATTTTGAACCAAGTATTTTATACTGACATAAAGTATGGTGCGATTCGTGTGGTGCCATATTGGTTTTGTATGAAAATGAATTTGTATTCCGCCGTTTTTATATGATTGTGACAGGGTGGGGGATGCGATAAATCTGAGAAATTTCTTTGATCTCACAACACTTTCACACAAAACCAATATGTCACTACAAGAATAGCACCTCTCTTTATGTGAGTATGGAATATTTGATTCAAAATTTATATTTACTTCTTAAATTGTATTTTTTTCAATCAATGTATCTTTTGTAATTTACCCAGGCCCTGAAGATGACCCGAATAAAAGTCGAAACGTCGGCAAAAAATAAACAAAGGTGTGTGTATCTAAAATACATCATTCTTGACCGCTCCTCACGTCTTCAACAAATTATTTCTATCTATTTTGCACCACCTTTAATGATTAATGAATTAATTATAAACAAAAACTTTTTCTCTCTTTCTCATTCTCTCTCTCTCTCTCTCTCTCTCTCTCTCTCTCTCTCTCTCTCTCTCTCTCTCTCTCTCTCTCTCTCTCCCCCTCTTTCTCACACTATTATATTTTTTCTCACTCTCTCACTTTTCTCATTCTTTGTATCTCTCCCTTTTTTCTAAGCATCGTTCTCCCCCACCCATATTTATCTACCAATTATCCCTCTATCTGTTCCCCGCTATCTATCGATTTATATCTATTACAATCTCTAATTTTATATATATATATATATATATATATATATATCCAATCTATATATCTCTCTGTATTTTATGTTGAGTATCTCTATATGTACTCTCTCATGATATATCATTCTATCCGTCCCATTTTCTTACTTTCTTTTCCTCCCTCTTTTTGTGTTATCTCGCTCTTTCTTATTATCTATCTATCAACGATTTCTACGATCGGCCTTATTATCATTTAAAAAAGACTTTATGGTAAAAATATCAAAAATATTGATATATTGCAAAGTTCGCATTGACGATTAAAAATGCGTAAAAATATTTCCCAAAACGAGTAACGGTTGGATTATATTCAGTTAAAAATTGGACGCCTAACTAGGTTTTGTCCTAAATGCAAAGTCAAAATCGATAAACCACCCGTGGGAGCCGGGAAAAGTGAAACAAACATGAAGAACATGTTTCACACACGGTGGAATCATTGCATGCTGAGCACGTTGTGCCACGTCGCCTGTAAACGTCGATTCAACCTCATAATTCAAACGATGATCGTTTCATTAAATAAATGATAACGGAAAAATGTGACAAACGGGAAAAGTGTATCAGGAAAAGGAAAATTTAGCAATTGTGATAGAAATTTAGCAATTGTGATAAAAATTTCCAAAATGTGGGCATAACATAAAAATAATTTAAAATTAGTATATTTCCCATGTGGTTCTATAACAATAATAAAAAAATACTGTATAATAAAAATAATATTTTGTCTCAGGGGACATTGGGGGAGGTTTGTGCTCGCGTTTGCCTCCGATCACATCCCTCAGTAGTTACCCCAATGACACCTCTCTCTTAAAAATATAACAAACGCCCGTCTGATATTCAATTTTGTAACTGTGCAGGATTCACATTCGCCTCTTCACCCAAATCTGTGGGCGTCCTTTTTTGCAAAAAGATGAGGGCACGCCGTCCTTAAGAGAGAGTTAAAGATAGACAGGGTATAAAGATAGATACGAAAGAACAAGAGAGCGAGAAAGAGAGTGAGNAGATATTGTGATAGAACGTGTCAGCTAAAATATATAGGTAGAGAGGTGGATAGATAGAGATAGAGATGAGATAGATAGATAGATAGATGGATAGAGAGAGAGAAAAAAAGAGTTTGTGAGAGAGAAAAAAAGAGTGAGAGAGGGAGATAGAAAGAGAGAGAGAAAGTGAGAAAGAGAGAGAGAGAGAAAGAGAGAGAGAAAAAAAGAGAGAGAGAGAGAGTGAGAGAGAGAGAGAGGAGAAGAATAAATAGTACATAGGGAGGAGAGAGATATAAAGTAAAATAAATGGAGATACAAGTGCGTGAGGAATATAGCTACAATTGAGAAGAAGACATACAAATAGATAAATAGACAGCGAGAGAAAAGGGGAAAATAAAGAATAAAAAGACAGCAGAGACATATCGATGTCACAGACATATAGAACATACGTAAAGAAGAATATAGATAGATAAGTCAATAGATAGGCATAAAGGTAGGTCTATTTTGTGGAAATTATATGGAGAAAAAATTATCAGAAATATTTCGAAGAACGGCTATGTGGCCTTCCAGGTTGAATTCGAGCAGTAGTACCAACGAACCTCTAAAATTATCATTCGTGCTAATAACTAAGAAGAACATATTAGGTACCAATCAATACATTATCAGAAATTCGGCCTAATTTACGAAATAAGTGCAACGGCAAACAGAAAAACATGCGTCCCTTTGTGCCCAGATTTTCAATGATTGCCAATTTTCAAAACTTTCTGGCTCTTTGATTTTACATAAACTATAATATGTACAATGAAAAGTAATGGCAGTTCGGTTGTGGAGAAATTGGAAAGTTATAACAACTTTTATAATGCGGTTTAAGTTGTAATTTCAGTGAGTGCTAGGAGATTTAACGTCAGATTTAATTTAAAACAAATCTTTTTTATTCCAACACGGCCGGCGATATTAACGAAGGATAAAGGATTAAAAAACTTGTAAATATAACTTCAAAATAATAATCGTAATTATCCTAAATAATTCATAACTGATATTAATACAAAACAAATGAGGAAGAAATCAATTTAGGAAGCATAATTAGTAAACAGTAAAGTTTTTCTACTAAACAGGTATTAAATTAACAAATAAATAATGTTATACAAAATGAAAAGAGATCTTTTTAAAAAAAGGTAAGCTCTGAATTTCCGATTTTAAATTTCACTAAAACTGCTTTTTCTGCGGCGATTAACGAGCCAACTTAATTTAAAGTTAAAACGGCTCAGAACGACGGCAAGGATGTTTATCCTCATAGTCAAAACCGGTTTTGGGATAAATAAATATGAAAAAAAAAACATTGGCTAGTTCAAAGAAGTGAGCGTGCATTGTGCTCAGTTGAACAATACGAAATATAACCGAAAGCCCTCCCTTTGTAGCAAATGTACAGAGACTTTTACACATTCCGGACTTTATGTTTCCTTTTCGAGAAGACCAGCATTTCTCTCAAAGCATATTCTTCGTCCCATTTGAAAAGCATTCTTCTTCGGATGGTTTTTTTTTCTCCTCTTTTTTCTTTAGTTGTTTAATTTAAACGATTCTCTTTTACCGGTGCGAATAGCAAAAATATTTTTATGAACTGACACGATCGTCATTGTCTAAAATTATGTGTAACTTTTTCCCAAGTGAAAGGTTAATATTTAAATCGACGACATAATACGTTTGTGATGTGACTACAATCAAATTTTAAAGACGTTGACAAGTTTTCGCTTTCCATGTTCCGTTCCGTGTTATGACAACGTCAAAAAGCAAATTTACATTTGCGAGCTAAAAGTAGCGTCGTAAAAAGAGCCCTGATATACGTAATAAAAGCTAGGATGATGTAAAAAAAAATATAGGCTATTAAAACGAAGCACCTGACCCAAGATTTCATAGGGTCCCACTCCAGTCAGGGCAGTTTGTTTCGAAACGACTGAAGATAGAGCCAAAAGTATTTTTTATTTAGCCATACACGCTACGTCATATTTGAAATAAACGTTCGGACCTCGGCTTGATTAACTCTTATCACTAATGAATGTTAAAATTATATAATATAGAGTAAATAAATAAACGTTGATTTTCTTGATAATTGTCCTCATCTAGTGTAGTCTAATATTATCCTATTGCATTGCACACCTTTCATAAAGCTTTTCACAAAGCATACATAAAGAAGAGTTTTAAATTTGCGTCCAATTTATATCAAACTTTTGAATTTTTTATTTCTAAATTTTTATTTCCAGCCAAGACAAACTTTCAGTAAGAATGAATAATTAAAAACTGATAATATTTATTTAGATTTATTATTTTTTTATAAAAAAAATTTTTCACAGTGACATGAAAATGATAGACAGGAATTGATCTAGGCATGTCATCAAGGAAGATGGTTAGATATGGTAAACCGGATGGACAAAGTTTACTCGGCTTTCGAGGCCGTTAAGCACCGCGACCAATATTGGTCTGTTGTGCAATCTACATTTTTGTCTAGAGCTCTTCGTTAAAGTAAAAGCTTTTTTGTATCAAATCCCAGAGCTTAGGTTAGTTAAGCTTCTAGTTTAGCCAACATAGTTTTTGCATAGTTTTCATACCTTTTTCGTATGGCCCGAAGTGAATACAGGTCTAATGGCTAAAATGGAACTTTTAGGAGGAAGGAACAAGAATGTACATAAGTAAATCCTGGCATAAGAAATCCTAGTTTTGCCTCGATAGTTTAAGCTCCTGATACATTTTTTAAATCAAAACAGAAGCAAATATATATCTTTATCGCTTCTCAAAATTTTCCTCGTTTTTTCAAAACTGGAGTAAATCAAGTCAATCGAGCTGCTACCTTTGCGTGCATAGTTTTATCCCTTCATACATTTTCTATTTTAACCGAATCAAGAGCGAATTGAAACAGACGAGATCTGAGCTTTACGTGGATAATTTTAGCTTTTGATGCATTTTTCTATTGGTTGAATCAGAACGAAATCTAACCAGTCGAACTTTTGCTTGCATAGTTTCAACATCTGAAATATTTTATTGGTCTTAACCTCAGCAGGATGATATCCATCCAACCGAGTAAAGTTTTAGCTTCTAATATATTGTATCTTTTGGTTGGAGCAAGAGCAAATCTAGCCAGCCGGGCTCCTAGCTGTGCTTGAATCATTTGGCTTGGATGCCTTTTCCAATTTTTTGGTCTTGATAGGCAAATTCTGCAGGTCTTGCATGGATAGTTTAGCTCCTTACTGAACTTCGGCAAAATAAAACTCCTGGTTATTATTGTGAAAAATTGAATATTTTACTGAAATATGTGGTAAAAGTAAAAGGTAAACGTTAAACATTAAGCAAACTTAATGTTAAAATTCTCTACTACTTAAAACTTGATTTCAAGAGAAAAAGTGTTAAACGTTGTTTAGATTTACCAAGTTTTTAAGCCTAATCTTATTAATAAATAAATTTTAAGCAGAAAGTATTTCGAATTAAGTAGAAGGTTTGTGGAAAAAACTGAGAGAATTAAAAGACGAAGGGGAACATTTTGCTCATTTTCTCTCCAAAAAGAGAACGAAGCTCTCATTAGACAAAAATAATTTTTGTAAATCAAAACTTTTGCTTCATAAAATGAATAAAAGGACAAACATATTTATTTTTTATTCATTTGCAATAAAAAACAATTTACAAAAATCAAATTGTGCTGTAGATTGTCTTTACTTGTAAATTAATTACTTTATCGGTAATGGTACTTATTCGTTCGTCTAGTTGTTAAAATCTATTTCCTTTTCCATTAGCTCTTTGCCAAGGTGTGATCTGTGGCTAATTGTAACATGTCCGGAGCATCTGGCGCAGAAATTGAAACTAGTCAGCCTCAACTCAGTGTATAATTTCAAACTTGGAACCACATCCGCACACGTTCCCTGAGAAAAGCGTCCGCCTACGTTTTAATAACAACTTTTAACCATAAATGATATCTGTGTTTGTGCTTTCGAAACAAAACTGGGACAGCGGCAGTTACCAGCTTTTTCTTTGATATTTTTCACAGTTTCATACGATAATCGGTTGATTAACTTTAAAATTTAACGATTTCAACAAACAAAGATCTCAAACATAATTGAGAATTATGTTTTCTTGAGCACATAGGAAGAATTAAAAGCCTGATAAGCAGAAACGAATATTTAAAAAAAATATAGAAAGATGTTTTTTCTATTATATTTTTTTAATCTGCGGATGCGGAAAATTTACAATTAACAAGCTATTTCGAATCAAAATAACTACATGTCTGGTGTCCCGAGTATGGTTGGGTCAGGAGTTGCCATATATTGCTAACCAAGGACTAGACGCTTTGGGAATCATACCATTATATTTCTGGTATGGATAGTCACAGTGGCAAGTAGACAAAAGGGATCGTAATTAAAAGTAAAAGAATAACCATCATTTGGAACCAAAAGGTAACAGTCCCAAAACGGTTGAGATTGAATCAAACCCCAGTAAGACAGGGAAAAAATTCAATATTTGGGTACTAGGACATACAGAACAGAAGGGCAACTAGTAGACCAATAAATCGGCCGAGGAATGTACCGTCAGCTATCGACATTAAACTTTATGGGGCATATTAAATTCAGAAATGGGTTAAGAATAAGCACGCGGCTTAATTGAAATTAAGTCAAGGAACAAGGCATGCTAAAATCATCGTCTACGCGGAACTATAGAAACTAATTGCACAACTACTAAACCTTTTGTAATAGGCCTACTGGCTGGAGGCTGTAGCTCTAATTATGACAAAAAAACGTAAATGGACCTAAAAGCAATCATGCAAAGCTAGGAGCTCGACTGACTAGATTTGCTCTTGTACCACACGCGATTAAACGTATTTTTTCCGAGGGGCTGAGGTTATACAACCCTCGGGTGCCGGTGTTTTGGAAAAAAAAGCCCATTTGTAAGTACGCCGCGTTCGAATGCAGGGCCGCTGGATTCGAACCCGAGACATTTACCATACAGTGATGAGCGCCATGTCAACGCCTAAACCGTTGCGGCCACCGACGCCACGATTAAACGTATTAGACGGTAAAACTATCCAGGCGTAAAGAAGTGCTCGATTAGCTAGATTTACTAATTTATTTATTGAGACTAAGACCAATAAAAAATTTATCACCAATTAAAATTATCCACAAAAAAAGCTAAGAGCTCGACTGGCTTGAGTTGCTTCTGTTCTGGACAAATGAAGTAAAAGTAAAAAAAAGCGATAACGCCTTAAATAGCTAGGAACTCGGCAGACAGCATTTTCATGTGTTAACAAAAGTAAACACAAGTTAAAACTAACTACGCAAAATTAGGATTTCGAACATGTGGATTTGTTCAAGTTACTGCCAAAAAAGCTTTAGGAACTTTTATGTATTAAGCAAAGCTAGCAGCTCGGCTGACTTAATTTCCTCTTTAACAATAAGTTAATAATAAGTCCTTGCTTCAATGGGATTGCATCCAAGGACAGGCATGTGAGAAAGCAGTAACTGTGTAGATACTGGCAGAAGACGACGATTTTTTTTTTTTTTTTTTGGCCTTATGATCTTGCATATTAGCCATGGTACGAATTCTTGTGTGTTCAAATTGGGGGTTATCGGGAAAAAAGGTCCAGAGGCGACGGTGGGAATAGAACCCACGACCGCGGCGTGAGAGTCTCTCATGCTAACCACTCGGCTACCGCGGTCCCCAAGGATGGTAAAAAGTTAATTATTTCTTTACGCAATTTTTATCAACATATTTGGACTTCAAGCAAATTTATGTTGTTTTTGCCATTTTTTATATTTATATATTTATATAAATTTTTATATTTATATATATTTCAATGTTTATTCCATAAATTATTCTATTTTCATGGTGGACATAATGATCATTGAGCGAATATGATTAATTACATAAATTGAAATATTAAAAACAAAGTTTTGATTTATTCTAAGCTAAACACCGATTTTTTTTTCCTTTTATAATCATAATTATGTAAACCTCTGGACTAGATGAAATTGAACATCATTATACATGCATTAAAATATTATTTATATTTCACACTACTCATCACAATTAAACAACTCGATTATGTACTAAAACTGAAATACTCTCCCTTGAACAATAAATCAAGGACTGTATAAACTTTATATACTGCCTGGAACGAAAGGCNAAATTGAATACTAAAAACAATATTGATTTATTCTAAGCTAAACAACGATTTTTTTCCTTTAATAATCATAATTATGTAAACCTCTGAACTAGAAGAAATTGAACATCATTATACATGCATTAAAATATGATTTATATTTCACACTACTTATCACAATTAAACAACTCGATTATGTACTAAAACTGAAATACTCTCCCTTGAACAATAAATCAAGGACTGTATAAACTTTATATACTGCCTGGAACGAAAGGCTAGAAATATCAAAAGTATGCTCGTATATCTTTGAGGATAAGAAATTTACTAAGGTTTTTGGTTGTTTTAATTTTTCATGTTGTTGACACTTGGCCTTTGTTCAAATATTAAAAGAAAGAGAGTAACAAAGTAATAAGTCAGAATGAATCGAACTTGATTTAACCTTGTAAATCATGGGATGGGTGAAGTGCGCCGATTGTAAGCTCAAGAGAAGAAACTACGGTTTCAATTTTTTTTTTTTACACTGCTTCCTGTCAACCTTTGTAATTTTTGCAAATCTTATACACTTACTTTATAAAAAAATCAGAGTGTAAATTGTGTTTTGAAAACGTTCCACCTCTTAGTAGAATGCTTCTGTTGACTGAGAAAGTACAGAGATCGTGTTGTTCGTGGAAATCTGATCTGCGTTTTCTAAAAACGACTATTCCCCTTTTGTAACAGAATTGTGGAATTAAGGGGCCATCGTTATCCCTCGCATTCTGCTTTTTCCATCTCCGTTCAGTGCCCTTTGATCGGTACGTGATCCTGTTAGTTCACCAAGAGAATAAAAGATGCTTATTTGCCGTAAAAATAAGAAGACACTATAGACACTGAGACTTGATTACTTATGTAAGCCTAATAATTTTTCTACCATTGGATTAAACTGACTTGTTGAATTGTGTTTTGAATCAAATTATAAAATTGAATTTTTTCATATAAAACAAACTTCACGGTTTCCAAAAATATGCCTATACGTGAAGGGATCTAACAAGGATACATATGAAGCCTACTTTAATTCGTCATAATCATTTTTTACCCCGGGCCGATGGGATCATTTTGAGAAGAAAGGTTTCTCTTTCCAATGATCTGCTTTCTCTGCCGTAAGCTGACGGCTTGACAATAAGAATAATCCTCAAACTAAAACGTTCCATTAATTAAAATAAGTAAAACAATGGTACTTCCATTTCATAAAGGCGGCATATTTGGAAAAAGACTTAACTTATGTTGTATTCCGGCATTGAATTCACCTATTTATGTGTTCCCTTCTCCAGGATAAATGTATACCTTATATGTTTTGAAAACAATAGACGCAAGTCTTGAAAGGGTTTTTCCGAAATGTTGGGCTCTCATATGTTGATATAGAAAGCGATCTGTTATCATAACATAAAAAAATCATTCAATCTCCAATTAATCGACTATTATAGAGAATTAATTACGGTTTTTAGTTGAGATAAACAAGTCAATGGCACGAGCGGGATTCGAACCCACGATCTTCGCCTAGATACGCCGCTGCTCTACCACTTGAGCTATCGTGACTTCGATCTACTCGGACACTAACTTCCCATCTCAACCCCAACTTTTGAATTTTCCCTCCTTTTTGCCATTTTTCAATGGCGTATCAAGCCGAAGATCGTGGGTTTGAATCCCGCTCGTGCCATTGACTTTTTTTATCACAACTAAAAACCTTAATTAATTGTAATATATTAATTGGTCAAGCGGACCACGAAATTAGTGCAATTATAGAGAATGCTTATTAAGTTTTAGTAATAATATTTATATAAATAAGTAAGGCAAAGAAAAATATATCAATGGATAATCTCAAAGCCAAATTGTGATAAAAATAACGACTTTATATTTTATTCTATTAATAATTATTAGAAATTATATCTCAAGACTGCACAAATATTTATATACTTGACGACCAATTAGCTAATTTTAATTTTAAATTACCACTTTTTAACTTCAAATTGACTTTTTTTTTCAAATTACCACTTACTTAAAAAAAAAATTAGGAAATTATTCGAAATATGAGCATGTAAAGTAAAATATCATTGTAATGTTGTTTAATACAAATTTGTTGTGTGTATTAGTAAACTTTATGAAAAATGCTTACAATAAAAATATAAAAATATGTAAACATGAATATAAAAGTTAAAGTATCTCTTTTTAATTAGAGGATATTTTTTAAAATATAAAATAATTATAATAAATAAATTATAAAATATAAAGTTCTTATCTGAAATACTACATGAAAATTGCTTAAAATTAATTTGAGATTTTTTAAAAAAGAAAAAAATATACTTGAGATTAAAAAATGTCTTATTATTAGAGGAAATTTGTTTTAATATTTAATTTTATGTCGCTTCTAATTTTAATTATAATTTGGTAGGCAAATTACATTGGTCATCGCCAGCCCTCCTTTTCTTAGCTTTTCTTTACGAGTTAAAATGCGAGAAATTTTTAAACATACTAATTTCTTTTCCTGCAGCAAAGTTAAGATGTTTTTTGATATAACGGCAACAAACTCTCTAATTTCTTTGTCCTATCGCTAGATTGTACCTCAGGGCCTCGGAACTATATGAATTATATGTGGATAAAATAAAAGAAATAACAAACACAAATATATTAACATAGAAATGTGATAGTCTGGTTAGCCTTCATACTCCCCCAGGGTTACTCGTTAATCCTAGGGATAATTGGAGACAGGCCCTCCATTCTCGCTAATAAACACATTCACACTTTCTTTCGCACTACCCAAACGTACGCGACTTAAACCGAAGTAATCTTCTATTCACTATAATAAATTATCCTCACTAGTTTTTGTGGTCCTCTTGACAAATTAATAAATTTCAATTAATTAAGGTTTTTAGTTGAGATAAAAAAGCCAGTGACACGAGCGGGATTCGCACCCACGAACTTCGGCTAGATACCCCGCTGCTCTACCACTTGACCTATCGTGACTTCGATCCGCTCGAACACAAACTTCCCATCTCAACATCACCTCTCGAATTTTCCTTCCTTCGTTCCATTTTTCTAATGTCGTGTAGTCTATTTGATTCTCGGCGACAAATGAGGTTAGTGTCCGAGTGCATCGAGGTCATGATAGCTCAAGTGGTAGAGTAGCGAGTATTTAGCCGAAGGTCGTGGGTTCGAATCCCGCTCGTGACAATGACTTTTTTATCTCAACTAAAAACACTAATTATTTGATCAAGCGGACCACCACGAAAGCTAGTGAATTTAATAAGTTAAAATGAAGTATACCTTCACTAAAGCTCTTCGTGGACATTTCATTTGTCGCCAAGAATCAAAAAGATTACACGACATTTAAAAAATGGAAAAAAAGGAGGGAAAATTCGAGAGGTGAGGTTGAGATGGGAAGTTTGTGCCTGAGTGGATCGTGGTCACGATAGCTTAAGTGGTAGAGCAGCGGCATATCTAGCCGAAGATCGTGGGTTCGAATCCCGCTCGTGACACTGATTTTTTTATCTCAACCAAAAACCTTAATTAACTGAAATCTAATAAATTATTTTCGAACACCATAATTCATTTAAACTACCACAAAGTACCTAATATTCCTCGGGTTAATGTGCCCGGCATTTCCGCTAATAAATTACATTTGCAGACCTGCATTCGTTCATATTACCTCTAAGTATTCAATATTTACCGAGGTAATTAGGGATAACTGGTTTTCACATGGTCTTCTAAAAAAAGTATTATTTTTCATTTTGAAAAATTCGCTAATATTCATAAATACACGCGTATAATTTATACAATCTTCTACGTTTTTAATACTTTAAGGAAAAAATTTAAAACAAATATTTTCAGTTATAAAAGAGTTAATTCGATGTTAAAACGTGTTATCAAGAATATTTTTCATATGTTCTTTGCCTGGTTCAGTTTCCAAATGGGTCTGAGTAAGTGATATTTCGTAGTTTGTTACAATTTATGTTATATTTCATATTTCAATATTTCTTATTTCGTTGAGTTTTTCGATTCGTTTCTTTCATGCGTTTATAAACATAACCTACGAATCTTAAATAACCCGCGTTCTATATTAAAAAAAAATAACATTCTAAATATTCCATTAATTTTAATTGAAACTGCGTTTTCGAAACAATACATTGCAAGTACGTAACCGAATTACTCTTTATTGTTTTCATGGGGTTTTCTCATTTTACATTATTTAACATCGTGTTTATCAGGGTCCACAGTCGGTCGTTCTGGTCATCCAAAATTCACATGGTACGAACAAAGGATATCAGAGGTTACGACGCGACCTTACTTTGAAACCCAACCTCGGCTCCCCCTTTTCGTTCTTCTTTTATATTGTCGTTTATTTTGAATTTTAGAAGGTGTAGTTATGTCAGTACTTAATATATGATTAAATATTATTAGGTAAAAGAGAATCATAATAAAAACAAAATTAAATACACTATATTATTTAAATAAACGAATATATTCTTTTTTAAATTCGTTCAAAGATTATTGAAGGAAAATTAATTGATATTTGTTCAATTTTGGGGGTGCCAGGTTAAAAATTTAGCCAATACTTTACCAAACCACTGATTGTTCATTCATAATCATTGCAAAATTGGAAAATGGAAATTTTATCAGCCATTGAATCTTTAAAAGTATATTGTATAGTAACAATTCGTAATAGGCCAAAACTCTATGGGTTAACAATAGCCTAGCAATAAATAAGTTATCTTATAGTGAATAAATGTCCATTCTAAATATAAAATATAGATAAAATACGTGTTTGGGCTGAAGATATGTAGAGGCGGCGTCGGATATATTGTATTGCCTCGGGCCGAGCAATGTTGGATAAAGCAGATATACAACCGTCGACTGTGTATATTAGTACGTGGGCCGCCTGTATTATATTTCGGCGGTATCGCATTTGCATTGCACACCCCGATCCTTGCTCACACAAGCAACTTCACTTGATTTTCACGTCGCCGGGCTCTCTGGCTTAGTATCAAAATTAAAAATAAGCGAAAGAAATGATATAAAGATATAAGTGAGGAACGTCTTACGATTACAGGGAAGAAACATAATAATAACACTTCAGAAGAAAGAAATATATCATGCTGTTGCGTCATGCAAAAGATCGTTTTATATTACAAAATGTATTTTACACTACAAGCTCATTACAAAAAAAAATGGCAATGTACCAATAATGATCAAATAATTATTCGGAAATCGTGAGATGCGGTCTGGTGTGATGTAGGTTTCAGAAAAACATTTTCTTTATCGTGCCAACGTTTCGATCTTTATTGAGATCATCTTCAGGGCTCAAAGTGTTTGTCTTCTGTGTAATTGTGCAATTCTTGCGTGTCGTGTTGAGAGTTTCTAAGTTTATAATGCCACAATCACACAGAAGACAAACACTTTGAGCCCTGAAGATGATCTCAATAAAGATCGAAATGTTGGCACGATAAAAGAAATGTTTTCTCTGAAACCTACATCACACCAGACCGCATCGCACGATTTCTGAATAATTATCGATTAATGGTCACTAATCACCACACAAATGATCAAATAGTTTACCAGAAAGTGCGAAACTAGCTAATACTGCACAAAGTTTAAGAAAACAATGGTGGAATAAAGTCCTCTACTGTACCTTCATTTCATCAGAAAAGGCAAAACTCAACCTTTAGTATTTTATAAAGAAATCATTGGAAAATAAAGAAATAATGCTCATGTTGCTTAATGAACACAAGAGCTTTTGACACGAAGCAAACCATATCATTGAAACAGACAAAAAAGGATGTAGATATTCCATCGCCGGATAGTTGCTACAAAGTCGGATAATAAGGGCTGAACTTCATCATACAATACAAATAGCACTTAGAAAAGGATGCTCCCAAGGAGTAATATTATCGCCACTATTATTTTTTGTAGCAGATGACCTAATCATAGAGCTTGACGACTTAGGATCCATAGGTTACGCGGAAGTCCAGGTCGCAATCATAAAAGAAACAGGTCATCGCACTGTCGAATCAGATTCAAAACGCCACAAACATTGTAGAAAGAATTAATTCACTACTTTCGTGGTCCGCTTGACCAATTAATACATGACAATTAATTAAGGTTTTTAGTTGAGATGAAAAAAAGATAATGGCACGAGAGGGATTCGAACCCACGACCTTCGGCTAGATACGCCGCTGCTGGGCGAGTTGATGTCCGAGTGGATCGAGGTCACGATAGCTCAGGTAGTAGAGCAGCGGCGTATCTAGCCGAAGGTCGTGTGTTCGAATCCCTCTCGTGCCATTAGCTTTTTTTCACCTCAACTAAAAACCTTAATTAATTGTCATTGTAGAAAGAAATGAAAATGAGTTCTAACAACAAACTTAAGAAAACACCTCCCATACGTTTCAATTGAATAAGTAAATTAAATCTAACAGTACGCCCACTAACAAAATTAATCTTCATAAGAAAAAATTAACAATCTTAAGTTAAAGGGTAGAAGGTACAATGGTACAATAATGGATCAAAGATAGATACCGACAGGTTTAGAGAAAAACAGTCTAATTACGCCCTCGAAAATGCCAAAAACTCTAGGACTGTTCGAACTATGCTCCAAGCTAATTCCGAAATACATACTTCGGACAATCAGACAGATATAATGCATATGGAGTGCTTAAATTATTTAATGGCCCAAAAAACAAAATTTTGTGACTTGAAAAAAATATTCTGCCTTACTAGACGCAAAAGGGGCAGCTCTCTAACTCACAGGAACTAGTAAGCGCTCCAAAGAGTTTCCTATAGATGGAGTATAAACTATGGCTTGAGAAAGAAAAGCTCAAGCAGTAGATAAAAGCAAAAAGTATGATGAATGCTAATCTTTCATAAACTTTTCCATCTGGTCAAGTGACGCAAGTCCATGAAGGAAAGGCAACCCCAATTCTCAGGAACTGGCCCAAATATGGAACTGTTATAAGATATGTGATGGTCAGTTTCAGCTAGAGAATTGGTTTTTCTTTTTAAAACTTATAGAGAAAGACTGCCCACTAAAACTGCCTTCACATATGTGCCTAACTATGTAGGGTTGTTAAAATAATGGTTAATAAAAATCAAACTAAAAGAAAAGAGAATGTATAATAAAATAAAAATTATAACGAAATTAGAAATGATCTTCAAAAAAAATAAAAAATGTACACTTTTGAGTAAAGAGAAAAAGTATTTATTTTCTAAAACAAAATCTTTTAAATTTCATGAAAAATTATAATTTCGGAATTACTGGCTTTGACACACACAAAAGATTAAAATGTATCTTCCAAAAAAAAAGGCACCTTGTGTAGGCTTGAATTTTCCAGGGTCCCCGTTTTGCCGTTCCAAGATGGCCACAAAAATCCCTTCTTGTTGGACAGTTGAACTTCTTATTAGTTGGACCTCTGATTGGCATATATATCACAAACGCCTCATCACCTCGGCTGAGGAGTTTGTTTATCTTGCATCCCCTCTTTCTTCCATACCTTCGGCCCCACATCGCACCTCAGAAGATTGTTTCTTCAAAAGACGATTCTCAAGGGCGAGACAACTCCCAATAAGTGGACAACAACGCCATAGGAAAAATCCAATTTCAAAATTGGCGAAATCGTCGCAGATGTACGGGTATAAGAGGCAAATTTCACTTTAGCTAAATCCCCTAGATTATTTCCAACTATATGGCACGTAGAGCTCATTACAATCCAATTATGTCCACATGAGTTGTGATAAGTAGAAAATGAAAATGGAAATGGATGAACATATCAGACAGATATAAAAGCTCTGAATGTCGTTTGATTTTAGCATTAAACTAGTCTAGGAGTGCCAAAAAACATTTTAATTGTCTTAGTACAACATAATAAGTTCCTAACAAGAAGGTATAGAAGGAAAGGAACAGCTGACCTTCCAGCACGAGAAGGGGCAGCTCTCTGACTTACGGGAACCGCAACCAGGCACATATGAGAGTTTGCTAAAGTTGAAGCTGGGAAATGGCTTAAGAAAGAAAAACTGAAGCAGTGGATGGAGCACAATGTATGAGGTACACTAAGAGAGCCTTTAATCTCAAAAAGTAAAACGACGGTATTCCGCTTCCTAAATAGGCATGATTTCTGCAAAATTATTGGCTATATCAGGCAATTACAACCAATTCCTATAAAAAGTTGAGCAAAGTAAACAACCTGACTATACAAAGAAAATAGAAACATATTCTAATATTTTTTAATATGGTATTTGTTTATGGTATTGCCACTTTGGTAAGGTAAATATCACAAGAGAAAAGGTGTGCAAACAGGCATGGAGAAAATTGCTTAGAAAAAGTTGAGCAAAGTGAACATTCTGACTGTACACAGAAAGAGAAACATATTATAATATTTTTTTAATATTGTATTTGTTTATGGTATTGCCACTTTGGTAAGGTAAATCGCACAACAAAAAAGGTGTGCAAACAGGCACGGAAAAATTTGCTTAGAAAAAGTTGAGCAAAGTAAACATCCTGCCTGTACAGAGAAAGTAGAGACATTGGCACATATTTTTTTTATATGGTGCTATGGTATAGCCACTTTGATAAGGTAAATCTCACAAAAAAAGGTGTGCAAACAGACACGGAGAAAAGTGCTTAGAAAAAATTGAAGAAAGTAAACATCCTGCCTGTACAGAGAAAGTAGAGACATTTGTATTTGTTTATGGTATAACCACTTTGGTAAGGTAAACAACCTGACTGTACAGAGAAAGTAGAGACACTGGCACATAATTTTTTTAAATGGTATTCGTTTATGGTATAGCCACTTTGGTAAGGTAAATCTTACAAGAAGAAAGGTGTACAAACAGGCACGGAGAAAAGTTCTTAGTTTTGTAAGAAAAACAACATTTGGACGATATAGTCATTATCATTATAGTTCCAAAATGAACGTGTATAAGAAATTCTGTAATTTCGGCTTCATTATTTCTTTTGGTTGAAGCGAGGTAAGAACCTATTACAACCTCGATGGATAATAGTTCAAATTTTCAAAGAAGCTACAATTGCATTAATATTCTATAATCAGCCGCAAGCCGGAATGCGGAGTAGGTTAAATAAATTATATTATGTCGCTAACTTCAGAGAAGCTTGTCTGAAGTTTTCTCAACTATATTCCACAAGCATAATCCCGTCAATGGATTATTAATAATACGAAAGGAAACGGCTTTGATGGGACTGATTTGTAATTACAGAACATTTTTTTAAACTTTCCAGAAGACATAAAATGTTAATATCCATAATAACTTGTATAAAATTATTAAAAATCTAAAAGAACATTCTTATCTTTTTATTTATTTCCATTATATGACTGTTTTATTTATTAAAATCAAATAATATGTAAATGAATAGAAATAATCTGGATTGTCATACGCAGTATTAGTCCACTTAAAACAGCCTTCCATTCACCCAACGACAAACCCTTTCACAGAGGAAAGAAAAATCATTAAAAGCCTCCCTCGTTTGTACTCTGTCGGATTTCACTTGATTGAAATGGAATTGTTTTTTTCCCATCTCTCCGACCCGAAACTAAACCAGATCCCCATCTTGGTCAGCTCTGTGACGAGCGCAAAACCTAAGGGACGCCCTAAAAGTCCTATTAGGCTATTTCCTTTTTCCCCCTGCGGAGAGGTTTTCTTTTTTTTTCAGGAACTGCCTCAATTTTCCAGCTTCACCCCTTTCGGAAGCTCCAACACCTTTAAACATACTTTTGAATATATTCACTTGACGAACGAGAGCTTTGCTTATTTTCATATTTTCTCTCAATCTTCTGACCTCAGTGAAAAAGTATGATTGTAGACGCCGGCGGGATATTATATAATATATGTATGTACGCTGCAAACCCGGGCGCTTCTTCTACACTTCTAACTCCCTGTCTGAACCCTCTCACTCACTCTCTCTCTCTCTCTCTCTCTCTCTCTCTCTCTCTCTCTCTCTCTCTCTCTCTCTATCTATCAATCTATCTATCTATCTATTTATCTATCTATCTATCTCTCTCTCCCCATTGTTTCTCGCTCTTGATCTATCTATCTGTTCATCTAATTATCTGTGATGGTGGCCCATCTAAATTAAAATTTTTATATTAGGAAGGTACAAGAGAAATCTGATTAGTAGTGGATGGGTCAGCTGGAAAATCTCGAAAGAGGGAAGATTTTAACAAAAAGTCCATCAGTCGCCATTTTGCTAGGCCCAAAAGTGCATCCTGTTGATAAGGTTTAATTGACCTTAAAAGATTAGAAAATATTTCAAATTTGAGAGAAAACGTTTCAGAAGGTGTTTGATTCATTTAAGAAACTATTAGGGTAAATTTAATTTTGAGTTTTAAATTAAAAGGCTGGGAGAGTTTCTTTTCGGGATTCTCCCCTACGACACTGTAAGTAGTTTTTATTTTTATTTTATATGTATCAAGTGTACCCAGAAAATACTGGAATCAAATTTTAATATAAATTGAATTTTTTGTGAAATTGTTATATTTTTATTTTTTCTCTCATTTTTCTATTAAAAAAATAGTACCTTCACATATGTACGTTTCTACCTCTGTTTTTTTTAAATTAATTTTTTTTACGAGGGTTCGCAACAACAGAGGTGATAAAACCCTCAGGGTGCCGGTGTTTCTGAAAAAAGTATATTTGTAAGTATCTCGGTTTCGAATGCAGGGCTGCTGGATTCGAACCTAGGACCTTCACTTTACAGTGCAACGCCTAAACCGTTGCAGCCACCGACACCCCCTTACTACCTCTGTGTTGTTAGTTGTTTTCTTTTAGACCTATTGTAGTACATAGTAAAGTCATTGTAATTCTTTCTCATTATCTGTTTTAAGTGGATTTTTTGTTTTAGAACGTAAACCTTTCAAATGACACCTCCTACCTCAAGAATTGTCAATTTCGCACTTAAATATCAACTAGCAATCCTATAAACTTTTTTAGGGTTTATATTTTATTACTTTTAGGATTTTTATAACTACGTGGCTGGTATGAACGAGAAGAGGTCAATGAAGGAATATCGAATTTCACGGTGCCCTCACTATTTTTCATGTGATTAGTGTATTTTAACTGCATTTATAAGCGTGATTGTTGATGCGTGTTTTCTTTTAATCTTAGAATTTTTCTATTTGTAATTTATTACTATTTCGGTCTTTCTTTTGAAAATAAGATATCTTGTTTTACAGATACATATCCTTCCCCTTCATAATGAAAAATCGATAACACGTCCAATGATGCGCAAAAAGACCTAACAATTTTTTTTTTTTGCATAAATGATTATTATGAATAAATAAAAATAGAACAACATTATAATTTTTTATAATTCATATCTTTTGAACAGTAAACAAATAGCATACAAATTACAATAAATGAGAAGTTATTAGCTATTCGCCCAACTATCCCGTCGTATTCAGTACGTTATGTCTAATCAATTTCAGAGTTCATGTATTACACATTTATTTATTTTTTTGAATAAATTTTGTGAGCAATTAAATACCTACTTACACCGTTCCACATAACCCATTCTATCCTGGCCACCCTAAACGAATTGATAAAAAAAAGCTGAATTTTATTTGACAGAAAATGACTAGTTAAATAATGTTTTATACGTAATCTTATTTACAAGCTTTGATTTCAGGCTAGTTTCTCATTGTACCTGTATTTATCTAAACAAAATAATGTAACTGTTGTGTTAAAATGTTCAAAAAAGTAATGAGAAAGGGATCAAATAATGACAAATAACAAAAAATTCGACTACATCTACTGGGTTCCATTTGAGAAATGGACATAAAAAAAAGAAGGCGACATAAACAGTAAAATTGCTATACTAAATATGATACGAATTACATTAGTGGTCGCGCTTTTTTTTATTACATATTTCTAAGGTATTTCAAATTGTCAACCTGATGACATGAAAGGAATACGAAGGCGCTTTGTGCATATATCTATTGTCCATAGAGAGAAAGTTGTGGAAACAAACACAGACAATTAAAATACCAGGACAGTACAGTTGTTTCAGGTGCAGCTGAAATGACACAATCATAAAATATGAATATTCATACGCTCGGAGCAGACGGATGATGCCCTTAGGGTGTGTGGTTCGCGTCTGCAGCAAGAGTGAACGGAACGGCTTTTATTACGGCGAACCTGTGTGTATCTCCTTTGTCACGACGAGACGCAATATACGAACAAAAGTTTTTCCCTCTCCAATTTCGTTTTTCCCGAGTTGACAATATACATATTCGTTCTTTTTTTTACCACTGTTACCGTTTTCACCCAACTCCGCTAACTAAACAAACGGGTTTAAATTTGTCATGCTTCTTTCGCCATTGTACGTGTAACAAGGTCAGCGGATACATGGACGATTCAATTATACCAATTTCTACCGTTACACATACACCTGTTAGCAGTAATTACACCCTAATTATTTAACTTTATTTACCATTGATAACTTAACTTTTAATTTTTTCTCTAATGTATTGATATAACCAGCTTAAATAAAAAGGCCCTGCCCAGAGGAATTAACGTCGTTTTATATTTAAGATTTAACCCGTATCAATTATTAAACAGTATATTAATGAAATTGAACGAATCAAATTTTATAATGATTTTCAATTAATTAAGGCTTTTAGTTGAGATAAAAAAGTCAGTGTCACGAGCGGGATTCGAACCCACGACCCCTGCTCTACCACTTGAGCTATCGTGACTTCGATCCACTCGGACTCTAACTTCCTATCTCAACCCCACCTTTTGAATTTTCCCTCCTTTTTGCCATTTTTCAATTGTCGCCGAGAATCAAATAGATTACACTACATTTAAAAAATGTGGCGTATATAGCAGAAGATCGTGGGTTCGAATCCCGCTCGTGACACTGACTTTTTTATCTCAACTAAAAACCTTAATTAATTGAAAGATATTAATTGGTCACCCCGAAAACAAGTGAATTTTATAATAATAAGCGTACGTATGGGAACCAGTTATTTATTTTCTTTCGTGTGTTTTTTCCTATCTTTTTTTATCTACAGGGTGGTGCATTTTTCGACGCCCAAGGAAAATTAGGAACCACGATGAGCCAGTGATATTACAGTCATCTACTTACTACGCACCGTGCGCAGGATTAAGAATTTATAATGTTGGGAACGGTGTGACCTACACATGGATTGAAGAAAATTTGTATTATTTAACTGTAACTGTTGGTAGAACTTCAATTATGACAATGGGTATCACTTAACATAATAAGCCCCGTCGCAAGCGAATGTATTTATTAGCACGAATGTTGGATGAAAGGCACTGACCTAAAATCTAGAGTCTACTTCATTCTCGATATCTGCACGAACTGTTTGCAACCTCGAAACCAATTTTTCTCGATAACATTGATATCAATTCTATAATCACGCTCTCTCTCTCTCTCTCTCTCTCTCTCTCTCTCTCTCTCTCTCTCTCTCTCTCTCTCTCTCTCTCTCTCTCTCTCTCACTCTCTCTCTATCGCTCTTTCTCTTTTTATCTCTCTGCGTATGTGTTTATCTATATATTATCTATCACTCTTTCTACATACGAGTTATTAATTAGTGCCCTAAGAGTTCTTGTTCCATGAAGAAAAATCTTTCTTCTTTTTCGTTTCTCACTCTCTCTTTCTCTCATTCTCACTCGCTCTTTCTATCTCACCTCTCTCTCACACACTTTCTTTTGCTCTCTTTTTTTAGGAAATTTTTTTGTTTTTCATTAAATATAGCCAACTCCAACATTACCTCCTACCTTGAGAAATAGTAATTTTAACCTGATATAATGTAAAACCAGGGTCTACTAAAAAGAAGTGGCGTACACGCGTGCGAAATTTTTGCGTGCAGAATCACAAAAGAACATTTGATCCAAATCTGTGACCCAACAATATTTTATTACAACAAATAATCTTTTTTTAATTCAAATTAACCTTTTAAATCAAAAATGAAATTGGTTAACATCAAACTGACCTTTTTGAAACTTTAAGTGAACCTTCACTGAAAACTATTCCTTTTTAATTTCAGGTAACCCGTTTTTAATTTCAGCATAACGATTTTTATTTATAAATTGAATCAGTATGATTTTCAATTAACTTTTTCTTTATAGCAATAAAATAAATAAATAACTGGATTCCTAGAATAACATTTGAAGATTAATTACAAATCGATTAAAAAATTGTATAAAATTAAATATAAAAATTAAGGAGTTTTCTTTTATTTAGCGACACAAAAATGTCTTCTATTAATTTCAACTTTTAATACTAAATAATTATTTTCTTTTTAAAACATATCAAATTAGTAGAAAAATCATTTGTTTTTATTTTTATTTTTCATTACACATTATTTTTTATTAATTTCAACTTTTAATACTAAATAATTATTTTCTTTTTAAAACATATCAAATTAGTAGAAAAATCATTTGTTTTTATTTTTATTTTTCATTACACATTATTTTTATGTAGTAATTCATCGTCATCACTTAAAAAAATACACTTTTCATTTATCATTTAATGTTCCATAACTTTTAAGTTTAATTGTAATTAATATTAATGTCATATTTTATAAAAGAAAAAATTTTAATTTTTTTAATTCTCTAGTTAATACAACATTTTTCATTACAACTTATATTTTATATCATCTCTTAATTTTTTTTTCAATGCTTTAACTAAAGTGTTAATTATAAGTGAAGAAAGGTTAATTTGTATTACACAAAATGTTATTTCGATGTCAAGAAAAGTTAATTTGAAATTAAAAAAGATTAATTTCAAACGTATAGTCGATGCCAATCACGTTCGTTTTTCTAAAGCTATAATATTTCCTATTGTCTAAATTTTTTTTACTACTTTTAATAGGATAATAAACCAAAAACATAATTCTATAAAAACAATTAATCGAATAAACCCTGAAGCATAATACTCGTCAATTAATGTATAATAATTAATACATTCGTTTTATTTTGTGAAATTATATTTATTATTGCAGATAATTTTTCACGAAGGAGATCATGTTGTTCTTCCCTTAATACCATATTTTCTTCTTGTAAAATCATAAAAAGTCTGCATTTGTAATCATCGATCTTAACTAAAGCCATTGACCTCATCAATTCAGACATAAATTTCCAACTGTATCATATTTACCAGAGATGCTAGAATTAAACGAGTCAGCTAAATTTTTCCATTATCTCCGAATAAGCCTATGTGTTTATAAATTTTTTTCTATCCCTCTTTCTCTTCTTCTTCCTATTTCTGTAAAATACTAAGAAATAAGGGGTGCAGAAAATGAAATTTCTACGCGATAAAAAAAAAGATTCAATTGATATACTAACGCTATTATGTCAGGAAATTATAGTAATATTCTACAAGTAGGATAAGTATTATAAATAATAATAACTGTCTAGTGTACATGGACAAGGTCAGTGGATAGTTATTAGTATTCACCGTGAAACGCTTATATGTCATGCTAATTTAGCATAATCACAACGCCTAGCCGTTCAATTAACGTATGTAATGGGCGGACGGCTAATAAATTATGCACCGCGATAAACCCTAATTAGATTATTGTAGAGGGAATAATGCAAAAGGGGCGATTCTTCCATTCTCCCAGGCTGGAGTGGTTTACGTAACCAGTATATAAAATAAGAGTGATGCCGAGGAAACTTTATATGGCGATCATGGACAGCAGGTGTATGAAACCATTAGCGAGTTGGAGCACTATAGCCGCCCCAACCCCGTCGAGGGTGCGCCGAGGGTAAAAATTGCGTTTCCCCCTGTGCGGAATTGAACGAGTGTGTTCGATGAAAGGGTAGCTGAGGGGTGGTGGAGCGCGGGTGTGGGACAATAAAAGGTCGGACACCCGGAATATAAAGACATCCACTCACGTGAGAGAGGTTTCTTTTGAAGTGCCATTTGCTCAGAACTACTTTGTCAGTGCTGTAATTGAGAAAGGAGTCCCGATCTCGCTGATCAAAGATTTACACATTTTCTCCATTTAGTTCGTTTAATTAAATCGGAGCCCCGTCTACACAAAACCTACTTTTGTGTGTGTCATACAATTACACAGCCACCCCTAATTGCTTAGAGGAATCCCGCCCATTACCTTGACTATGCAACCCTTTTTTTGACCGCCTCTCGTTATTCTCCATTTTTCCTTAACCAACCCGAGATTTGTGCATTTTCCTTAAATTATTTTTCATCTTCTTAGTTTTCATTATGAAGCTTTAAAACTTCCTCACCGTCTTATTATATTTTTTGCAACCGTCGTAAAAAATGAAAAATTGATAAGAAAAAATGCTGGCTGTTAGATTTTAATTCATCCTTATCTTGTTCATAGCCTACAGTGAGATTTTTATTTTTTCTTCATTATCCCAATAAATTCACATTTGTTTAAATAAACTTTTTTTGATTTTATTTTTAAATTTTTATTACAAAAACTCATTCATATTTGTTAACCGTTTATATTAGTAATTTAATTTCCACAGATCAGAAAAATAAGTCAATTTCTTCGTAAGCTTAACGATAAAACTGCGGGTTTTCTTTTTTCTGAACCTAATTTGATATACGATTTAACCATTTTCTAAAAATAATGGCCAAACCCTGATTTAAAGTATACCAGTCAAATGTTAAAAAAAAATAAAAATAAATAAAAATAATAAAAATAAATAAATAAAATAGATACCATTTCAAGTTTTTAATACACATAAATTACTAATAAATAACCTTTATTGTTAATCTACAGATATTGATATTAATTTGGTAGGTTGTTAGAAAAACTAAATCGTCGGATGTTCTATATGCTGATATCTTTTAAAATTCATTTTCTATGATTAAAAAAATCATTTCAACTGTGTTTATTTCTTTTTTTTACTTTTGGCAAGAAAAATAAAACATTTAGTTTTTCAAAATTTAATTTGCTTTACTGAACTCGTTTTAAAAAAAAATGCCCAAACCCTGATTGTATTGAATATTGCAGACAAATGTTAAAAAATAAATACCATTTCAAGTTTTTAATAGACATAAATTACTAATGGCCGTTATTTGTAAGTTTTCATGTATTAATCTACACATATTTACCATAATTAGGTAGTTTTTTAGGAAAAGTAAATGATCAGATGTTATTTCTGAAATTTTTTAAAATTCATTTTCTATGATTAAAAAACTTATTTCAACTGGGTTTATTTCTTTTTTTACTTTTGGAAAGAAAAGTAAAACATTTAGTTTTTTCAAAACCTAATTTGCTTTACTTAACTCTTTTCTAAAAAAGTGCCCAACCCCTGATTGTATTGATTATTGCAGACAACTGTTAAAAAATAAATACCATTTCAAGTTTTTAATAGACATAAATTACTAATGACCGTTATTTGTAAGTTTTCATGTATTAATCTACGGATATTTACCATTATTAGGCAGTTTTTTAGGAAAACAAAATGGTCAGATGTTGTATATTCTGAAATTTTTTAAAATTCATTTTCTATGATTAAAAAAATTATTTCAACTCAGTTTTTTATTTTTTTTTACGCTCGGAAAAAAAGGATAATATTTAGTTATTATTATGCCTGTCATTGCCATTCTAATTATGTTCAACCCCGTTTGATTGGCATAATCTAGTGTTCATAAAAGGATTAGAGGCGTGTCCCTTTTAAGATGAAAGGTAAGTCGATTATCAAAGAAGGTCCATAATTTTTCCAGCTATAAAGTTTTTAACTAGTGTTTTCCTTTACGGCGTTAATCCGAAAGACTATTTAGAGATATTGAGATGCGGTCTGGTATGATGTAGTATGATTTCCTTATCGTGCCAACGTTTCGATCTTTATTGAGATCATCTTCAGGGCCTCTTTTGCCTGCATTTCAACAAAATGGTTCTCTAATTTATTGATAAAATGCAGGAAAACCAAGGCTCTGAAAATGATCACAACAAAGATTGAAACGTTAGCACGATGAAGAAAACGTTTTTCTAAACCTAAATCACACCACATCGCATTTCACGATCTCTAAGTAGTCATTAATTAATGTTCACCAAATACTACACATTTCTGCACGAAAAGAACGAAGAAAAACCTATGATTCTATGAACAGATATCAATTACACATGGACAACAAGCAAACATGATTCTGAAGGATGTGAAGGACATCGCTATCTATGAAAAGAAACTAGCATCTGCGATCAACCGGAGAAACTTTTTGATGAAATGCAGGCGAAACCTGACTTTGAACATGATCTCAATACAGATCGAAACGTTGGTACGATAAAGAAAATGTTTTTCTAAACCTAAATCATTAAATACTCGCATAATCCAAAAGACCTCTTTTTTCCTTTTCTTCGATATTTACTTTTCTAGTTGAAAGTTTGTGGGCCAAACTGGCCAACACCACTTCCCGATTCTATTCTTCCTCTACTTTGACACGTTAATAGATAGGATAACGAGCTGATGAAGCATTGTAGGAGGCTGGGAAAAAACATAACCTGATAAAGCTACACTGGATTGCACATTTGTCCCTTGAGCCTGTTTCATCTGTCCCGCTGAAACAGACTGCTTGGATGATTTAATCTTCTGTAGGTCTTGTTTCTGCCGTCCTCCTTGGTTCGACCCCGCAGGAAGTATGTTCGGCTAGCAGCTCAGTACTCCCAACTGTCCGATAAAAATCGTCTGATTTGCAGCCGTTGGAATTGTCGAATATCTCGAAAACGATGTTTGCTGTGTTTTGATAACTTGTTTTCCCAAATTCTGGGAAGTGATATGGTTAGACGGGAAAGGTTTGCCAGCAGCGATAACCTGAATAGATCCACCTGGGTTCATACTGTGCCCAGGATGAAGGGCAATATTTCCAGACATCAACAACTGCCCGTTCTCACTGTACACTTGTTGTACATATGCTGTGTTTTGAACTGGCTGCTGTAAAACTTGTACAACAGAAACAACTGACTCGCGACGTCAACATGGTGTCACCGGTAATTATTTTTCGTTAAATTCAACATAAACCTTTTCACATAACAATGAAAATAATGTTTTACCCTGGCATAAGATCAGTCGTGAACGATTTGCTGAAAAATAAATATATTTTGCAGGGTTGAAGTAGAACGGAAAATTCCATGAAAACAGATAATAAATGTGTTTCTCGCTTAATTGATGCGTGAAATTCTATCAACATCCTCCAGGTAAATCAAATTCAAGGAAGAGATGAAGTTGTAGTTTATTATAAAGTAATAAAAAACCTTTAATTCAAACTTCTTTTGTTAATTAAAAAAAGAGAATATCGAGAAATATAAACTCAGGGAATGTAAATGATTAAACTGAATTTTAAGGAACATTTTGATAATGACGCGTTACCCCGTTTTCGCTATCGTTCTGATTTCTGCCCCGTTACGCATGATCGTCATAATATTTAATATGGGGCGATTATAAAGAGTTATTACAAGCGGTTAGTAACTGCGGGGAATTATGTCTCCTCATTATTTACCATGTGAAATAATGATTATAACTTCTCTAGTTGGTTACACGCAGGACGTGCTTAGCTAAATATGACGATAATAGTGTAAACACGATCTACACAAATGATATACTCGCTAAATTATGAATAAATAATTACGGAAAACTTAATTTTTCAGGGAATTTTTAATTAAAAAATCTTGAAGCATAGAGAAAATTCTCAAATGAAAAATTGTCTAAAACTTTTTATTTTTTTAAATATTTTTTTTAAAATTTATTTTTATTATATAGGGTGTTCGACTACTCGTGGTACTAACTTTGCCAGTAGATTCATCCTTCAAAATTAAGACATAATTAATTATGGTCGGAATCTCAACAGTAGCGGAGTTTTTCCTTTTTTCTGATTTTTTTAAGATTTCACGACCTCATTTGAAATATACATGTTAACTACAAAACTGTAGGGTTTTGGACAAATCCGTTGATCATTGAAAACTACATTAAATTTCAAATAAGATGTGATCAATATTTTAACTTGTAAACGTTAGTGAAATAAGTGTTTTAGTAGAGAACACTTTGAAACAAAAATTTTGTTCAAAGTTGAAAAAGTTACAACGGTGATTATTCTGACGTACTATTTCCAAACCGAAAGACCAAATTTCAGAAACCGTACTCCATGTAATAAACTTGTTAGTGGTGTAGTTGCTTTTTTATTTACTTTCTTCAAAGATGAATAAATTGATAATGGAAAGGTAAAAACAGAGGTTGATGGATTTTTAAGGTGCGAAGATTAATAATAATCCATTATCTTTAGTGGTCTATTGACCAAATTACTTCTTTCAATTAATTAATCTTTTTACGTAAGGTTTTGGTTGAAATGAAAAAGCTAGTGTCACTAGCGAGATCCGAACCCATGACCTTCCGCTCAATACGCCGCTGCTCTAACGTCATGAGCTGTCGTGACTTCGATCCACTCGGTCACCAACTCCCCTTCACAACCTAATTATATTTATATTAATTAATATAATAATTATAATAATATTGATAATTATAAAAAACATAAAAAGTAAGGAAATTTTGAATGAATGAACTGAAAACGGTTTGAATCTTGAAACTCTTCTTTTATTCCGGGGAATAATAATACAATAATTCTTTAATTAAAGTTGCAGTAGTGTTGGTAAATAACTAAACATTTGCACAATTTCGGTTTGGAACCAAATAAAAACACTTTTACTAAATTCATTCACAATTTCCTTAAATGTTTTCAGTTTTTTAATCTTTCCACCTTACCAATCCGTCAACAACGGTTTTTATCTTTCCTTCCTCAATTTCTTCATCTTTAAGAAAGTAATTAAAAAAGCAATTACACCACTAAAAGGGATATTAAATGGAGTACGCTTTCTGAAATTTGCTGGTATTTAGGTTTGGAAATAGTTGTGTAAAATCACCAGTAGTGTAGTTTTTTAACTTTGAAACAGGGATTATTTTTCAAAGTTCTGGCTACTAAAACGCTTAATTCGCCAACGTTTGCAAATTTAGTATTGTACACGTCTGATTAGAAATTTAACGTAGATTTCAATTGTATCAACGAATTTGTCCAAAACCTTTCAGTTTTTTAGTTATTGTTTATTTGAAATAAAGTCATGAATCTTAAAAAAATCAGAAAAAGGGACATAACTCCGAAACTGTTGAGATACGGACCATAGTTAATTACTACTTTTTTGTCCCATTTATAGAAGCTACCGGTAAAGTTTGTAACCCGAGTATAATTTTTATGATTTTCTATCTAATCATTAAAACTCATGATTTCTTTTTGTATGTCATGATTTACTATAGATTTTAAATTTTTTTGAATTAAACATTTAAAATGTAGTTTTTCTTATTCGTGAGAATGGTTATATTTGCTTAAGTATTTGTTGATGTAAATAAATGCTTCTTGACACGATAGTTCCTCAAATCTTCAAGTGACGTGTGACCGACCGGTTCACACAATTCGATCACGAACGTTTCACTATTTAAACTTCCCACTTGACATTTAACAACCCCCCCTGAACTTATAGCAGTTCGGCGGGAGAGCAAGTGGGTCTGCTATATGCTGAACGTGCCTTAGATGTAAAACGTGTTTAAGCTCAAACTGATAAACGGTGCGAAATAATTCACCATCCCTCTCTTCTCTCCCGTGGGACGTTTTTCCAATAAAGTCAGTGAAAATCTGATAATTGAACCCGTGAGGTGGAAAACAATTATCTAAGAAATATGTATCATGTAAGCGTATTTCGACGATATGAGAGATCAACAAATTTTCAAAGAAATAGGGTGATGGAATACTCGAAATTTCCATGTACACCTATTATATAACTAACCTAATTGAAGGTCGATGGAGTGCCAGTACGCCGCTCACTCTACACTTTCACGTTAATATATATATTCCCTATCAACACACACTAGAGACTCACAAGAATCAATATAATATTCAGTACTCGTTGCCGTGCACAATTCTCACTTCGGGTGGCATTCCTACGCGCTCTCTATATGGAGCCAAGTAATTGAACTCTTCAATTAGGAGGGACATTTAGAGCAAGTTTTTTTTTTGCGTTGTTTCGTTTTATTTGACATTTTCAACTGTAGCAAATACAATGATGATAAAAAATATTCTTTCAATTAATTAATCTTTGTGTAAGGCATGCGACCTTCGCCTTTTCCCGGAGGGCAGTTCAACGGAGCGGGATTTTGAAAGTTTTATGGTTTTGAAAAACGACCAAAAATGGTGGAAAATTCCGTTGCAACATTGTCTCTGTCGGAAGAAACACTCTCTACCCAGAGAAAATACTTATTTGTTAAAGTATATAAATATGCCGTCCGTAAAAAAAATTATATACGTACTAACACAAAGTAGAATTAAGAAACGAATTTCAAAAATTGCTGAAAAGTTAACTAGAAATTATTAAGACTGAAAGGTTGACACATGTAGCCTGTTTAGATGTTAGGGAGACACAAACTAGGCCTTCAATTAATTAATCTTTGTGTAAGGCATACGACCTTCGGCTTGGTTCGAATCCCGCTCGTGGCACTGGCTTTTTCATTTCAACCAATACCTCACATAAAGATTAATTAATTGAAAGCAGTTATTTGGTCAATCGGGCCACGAAATGTAATGTATTTATAAAAAAATATTATTGATTCATATTGTCTCTTGGGTGGAGATGTCACATATAGCGTCTAGAGGCGGTGTTCACTCGAGGCGCAACGTATTTACATTGTGGGCCCGGCCTCGTCAGTGGGTCAGTGAGCGCGGTTGGACTGTTACACCGAGCCGGTGAGTGATTTTAATCGTGTCTACTTTTGGCTTCCGTACTAGCCTTCGCCTCGTTTACCCGACAATTAAATATATTTATTTTCAATTACGGTGAGCCAATCGTTTCCTCCAATTCTTTACTTGATAAGGAAATTTATCTTGTCGGGACTAGGCCCTTCACAAGTGACACACAAAACCTTTTCTAAATAACTTTTTGTCAACAAAAAATTCTGGACAAACTTGAGAAAGTGGTAATCCTACTTATGGTTTACTTGTTTAAGTTAACTTTTTACTTATGTTAAGTTGTCTTCCCAAACTCCAATTCTTCGAAAATTTGTACTTTTTTAAATACAGTTGTGCACGAACTGGTCGGTCGCAATAAAAATAAAATTAAATAAAATAAAAATACAAAATAAAATAAAATATGAGTGTAAAATATATAATTTCACTGATTAATTAGAAATCGTGAAATAGGTTTAGAAAAACATTTTCTTTGTCGTCGCAATGCCTCTTTATTGTGATTATCTTCAGGGCCTGGGTACATAAACATTGTTGAGAGTGTTAGTAAGATATTAATGTTTTTTATTGATATATTTTGATTATAAAGGAGTGTTGAAAGAAGTAAGGATAAAATATCATTTTTCTATGAGGAGTCGGCTTCTTTGAGGTATAAGTGACCGACAATGGAAAAAAGGGTACTGGACAGTCGTTCTGAGCTTTCAGAATTATTATAGACCAGCTCCGGATGAGTTTACATGTGTGTTCTATAATTGATGCTGTGTTTATCTCGGTTGATGTATATCATTTCTAAAAAGTTTTACTTTCATGTTTGTTTTGTTTTAATAATATTTTTTTAATATTTTTGGATTGTTGAAATCGAAAGGTCCCATTCAGAACAATGAAACCGACTCCTCATAGAAAAATGAACTTTTATCCCTACTTTCTATCCCACTCCTTCAAAATAAATAATAAAAAATAAATAAATTAAAAACATAACAAACAAAAAAAAACATAACATAAACAAAATAAATAAATTCAAACATATATAGATAAAAAACAATTAATTAAGGTTTTTATTTGAGATAAAAAAATCAATGGCACGAGCGGAAATCGTGTTAGTTAGTGAATTTAATGAAATAAAAAACATTAATATCTCACTAACACTCTCAACACGACACACAACAATGAGACATCTACACAGAAAACACACACTTTGAGTGCGTACAAATATTTTGATTAAATTAATTAAGGTTTTAAGTTGAGATAAAAAAGTCAGTGTCACGAACGGGATTCGAACCCACGATCTTCGGCTAGATACGCTGCTCTTCTACCACTTGAGCTATCGTGACCACGATCCAATGGGTCACTAAACTTCCAATTCAAAAGGTTGGTGTCCTAGTGGATCGAGGTCACGATAGCTCAAGTAGTAGAGCAGCGGCATATCTAGCCGAAGATCGTGGGTTCGAATCCCGCTCGTGCCATTGACTTTTTTATCTCAACTAAAAACCTTAATTGAATGAAAGATGTTAATTGGTCAAGCGTACCACGAAACTAGTGAATTTTGATTAAACCTAAAAAAATTATATTGTGTACATGATTGTATAAATTTATATTTATCTCCTACATGTTGTGAATAATTTAAAAAATGTTTACAAATATGAGACCTTGAAGATGATCTCAATAAAGATCGAAACGTTGGTACAATTTTTCAAACCTACATCACACCAGATAGCTTCTCAAGATCCCTAAAAAATCATTAATTTACGGTCACTAAGTACTACACATTGTAATGTTACGCAATTTTAAGTTTTATGGAGTTTTTCGTTGATCTGACGAGGTTTGACAATCCTTCGCGTACCATATATTTAATTTAATAATTCGTATTTTTGTATTTTCTAAATTTTATTTAGGGACCCGCGTTTAGGCATATTGTACGTAATCATTCCCTGCTTACAAAAAGTGTTTGATTGTTTTTTATCAAAGAATGTTACTTGTAAATTCAATAAAATGTATATTAGTTGATCAATTTTTTTTAAACAAACGAAAGAAAGAAAACAAAGTTGGTCATTGTATTATAATAAAGCCCCAAAAATATGCACCCATCTAGTTTTCCACGGTTTGATTTTTTTGAACTGGGGCTTGTACCCTTTACAAATAATGTCACTTGTGTACGATATTTCTCCTACACTTCTCCTGCGTAATGCGCACATATAATTTCCAACGTTCATCCGAAGGGGTCAACATATGACGGTATGAATTCTCGAATTAATAATTCATACAATCGACGGGTGGGCATGAATCTTGAGATTTTTACCGCTTTTTTGCTCCGTCCACCGTCCGCCTTTTCCCGGAGGGCAGTTCAACGGAGCGGGATTATGAAAGTTTTATGGTTTTGAAAAACGACCAAAAATGGTGGAAAATTCCGTTGCAACATTGTCTCTATCGGAAGAAACACTCTCTACCCAGAGAAAATACTTATTTGTTAAAGTATATAAATATGCCGTCTGTAAAAAAAATTATATACGTACTAACACAAAGTAGTATTAAGAAACGAATTTCAAAAATTGTTGAAAAGTTAACTAGAAATTATTAAGTCTGAGAGGTTGAAACATAAAGCCTGTTTAGATGTTAGGGAGACACAAACTAGGCCTGGTTAATTTATCAATAACTTTTTATTTAATTAATTTTTATTTATTTGTATTATTATTTGATTTTATTTTAACATTATTTTTTTCGGTTAGCTGTTTCCGTTGCACGTATAAAACTGCGTGGCGCCCATTTCCGATTTAATATTCAACTATCTAACTCCGACCGACTCCACGGAGCAAAGCCGGCAAAGTTTTTGGCGTAAGAGTAGCTTAATTTTTTTTTTCAAAAACTAATTTTTTTTAGCACTCTAAAAACTTTGCATACGAATTTTCAAGAAAATCATATGTATTAAAATATGAAGTTTTAGGACTCTATTAGATGGGGACAATTTTTTTTTTTCTTGAAGAGGATTGCATTAACACATTTATACCATCTATGAATTTTATGGATATTTAAAGGTTTCACAACCGTGAGAATGTTGAATTGTTTTTGAACCCTTTAGAACAATATTTAGCTTATAAGAGACGGAAAAAATGAAACTAACAGAAAACACCTCAAACTTTTTATCTTACATTTCTGGTTCTAATTTATTATGTGAAATTAAACTTAGTCCCTCCGTGTAGTAGACGGTGCTAATTTTTATAATTGTCGGTAGATCGGTGTTGTCATTACAATGTTATAGGCGGTTTTGTGTTTAAAGAAAAAATCGAAGACAAATAGAGAGAAACAATTTTGAGGGAAATGTTGAAAGAATATTTCCTGGTATAATCAATGGGTTTCTCTAGCCCAGAAATACTCATGCTCCTGGCAAAACTCCGGTGTCCGGGAGAATCTCTCGGACCTTTTAGTGCTTCCGTATAAAATAATCGAAGTTCATCGAGAAGAAGCTGTGAATAAGGCGAAAAGCACAGATAAGTTCTACTTGTATAAGGAACTTTTCAATGAAAACCTACTGTCATATAAACCGAGCCTTTCCCAGGACCTTAATATTATCGATTCTTGTTGGCTATTCAAACTAAGAGGAAAATTGTTATATTTGAAATTCAAGCCCTGGGTTTTGAATGATCCTCAAGATGAAATTTGTCCACTTTGTAACAGCCACGCCAGGGAAGATTCATATCACTTTTTGGGTGTCTGCTCTCTTCTCTCAGAATTGCGGGTATCTTACTTGGGTAAGAGAGTCATCTCCAGAGTTGAAATAGTAGAATATCTTTCTAACCAAGTATCCCCTTTACCGCTAATTTCCTTTGCTCGGCACGCCTGGAGAGTGAGATATGAGTGGTTTTCAGATATGCAATAATTGTCGTCCCTGTACATATACTTTTACTTTTACTGCTTTGTTTTTTAGTACTCTATCAGTTCTCAAAAGGTAATTTGTTCTTATTTAATTATTTTTGTTTTCTTCTTTTTTCTCATAATTCCATCTATTATGATTCATAACCTGTTATATGTTAATTTTCTCTTCGAATTTTTTAATATTTCTGTATTTGTAAACTTTTAAGCAGTAAACTCAGCAGACGGCTATTAGCCATGCTTATTATACTTTTTTTTTTCTTTTTTTTTTAAATTGGCCTTATGATCTTTGCATATTAGCCATGACGAATCTCTTATATATGTTGTTCAAATGGGGGGTTATCGGGAAAAAAGGGCCAGAGGCGACGGTGGGAATCGAACCCACGACCGCGGCGTGAGAGTCTCTCGTGCTAACCACTCGGCTACCGCGGTCCCCCTTATTATACTTTGTATCAGGATTTTTTTTTTTAATATAAATTCTAATAAAGTATTGTTAGACGGTGCTAATTTTTATAATTGTCGGTAGATCAGTATTGTCTTACAATGTTATAGGCGGTTTTCTGTTTAAAGAAAAAATCGAAGACAAATAGAGAGAAACAATTTTGAGGGATATGGTGTGGTGCATGTTCCCCAAACCAAAAACCCGGCACATTGTACTTCTTCATAAAGGCCAATAAGACTACGACCCACTTTGAGTAAAATTTTTGAAAAAGCTCCTATTGAATTGAATTAACCCGATTCTAAATTATCAAAATATAATCTCCGATCTTATGGTCCTTGGTTTGTGCAACGGTCACTCAAGTGTCCAACAGTGCTATCGCTATATTACTTCCGCGTCCCTTGACATAGGAATGTACTGTTCTGGGGCCTTTCTTGACATAAGCCAAGCTTTCGATCGAGTTTGGCACCGGGGCTTGCTGTTCATGCTCAAAGGCTTCCTTCCATCCACCTACCATCTCAAACAGCATAGTTACCTCACTGATTTTTCCAACTCATCGAAGGCCATTCCCTCTCTGCCTATTTCCCTCGCCATGTTGGTGCTACTTAGGGTAGCGTTCTGCCCCCACGATATACCAGGTATACCAGTATACTTGACATGCCATTACATCGCAAAACAACCACATTCACATTTGCAAACGATACAGCAATTCTTTATATCAACTCCCGTCTTGTCATTTCCACTCGAATCCTCCAACATTTCACACTACTAGAACCTTGGTGTAAAACGAAAAGGATAAAATTTAACACAGACAAATCCACGCACATTACCTTCACTCTCCATAAAAAGACTATCCTCCTATCCATTTAAATAATATTCCCCTCCCAACTGCGGATATGATGTCATACCTCGGACTGTACATCAATAAACGCCTGACGTAAATCCCCACATACGACTGAAACGTTAGGAGGTTATGGTAGATTTAGAGCTCTTGCAAGACTTCTTGACAAACGTTCTAATACACCTCTCAAAAATAAAAGGCTGCTTTTCAACACCATAGTTAAGTGATGGTCGTAGTGACCTCCTAGGAAGTAATGGTAATGATAGTGAATAATGACGCAAGTATCAATTAATACATTTAAAAAATGGTCAATGGTGTCCTCACCGTTTTGTGTGTGAAAAAAAATTGTTTCTTGTTAAACAAATATTTTAACGTACTTCTCCACGTTGGTAAGTCACAAATAACTATCTTATTCCAAAACTATTTCTTCTAGAACTAGCTCATTCTATTTCTGATAGAGGGGTCCTTTTTGAACCGGGGAGGGCTGCTGGAGTTGGACAGGGGGCGGGGATACTAAGCAGGCTATTCCATGGTTCTCACAGAATGAGAATGTAGACATGAGGGATGTGGATGGCCGCACATACGTTCACGTCCTTCTAAGTCTGTAAAGGCGAAAGAAGATGCGGTCAAAACATCGACCGGCCTGTTCTACGCCCGCCATAGAGTTCCGGTATGCCTGCGGTTTCCTCTGCCTTCAAAGGTCTAAGCTTTTAGCAAAGTATCAGGGCAACCATCACTCTTGGTATTCCTTGCCTTTAAATATTTTTAAAAATGTTCCTAAAAAATCAAAAATCAATAAGACACAAGAACGATTGTTTTCCTATTTCATTTTACATATCTTTAGTATTTTAACAAAAATTCATTTTGAATTGTTTTGAAACTCAAATTAAACGAAATTGATGTCAAAAGGGTTAATTTAAATTTAAAAAGGGTTAAATTTCACGGAAAAAAGTATATCTAATTTCCTCATTATCTACGGTAAAAAAATCGACTGATATATAATACCCTTGAAATACATGCTCGCATAAAATAGAAAACCCACATTTTACGAAGATAATGCAAATTACATAAAAGATTTATCTCTCGGCTCAAGAAGCACATTGGATCGAACAATCTGACACTGGTTCTAATGTTTTTCGATGCATAAATACATTTAAAAAAATGTTATTATAATCGGTAACTCAGTCACTTTAATTTCATTTTGTTAGAAGCTTCCGAATTTTTTCGTGGTTTTCAGACATTTTTATGTCTAATTTATAGAATAGATGTATATGTATGAGTTAGTTTGGTTTATTTTTACAGTACTCCTGTAATGAAGAGTATATTTCTGCAAGTTCCTTTTTAAGATTAAATCTCTTTTACAAGAAAATTAATTAATAAATGCATAGATGAATCTTCTGAGCATTTTTTTCAATTGTAAATTTAAAGAAATCGATAAACTTTTTACGCCGGCAGACAGTAAACTTTNTTTTTTGTTAGTGGCCATTCGAATCCCTCCAGATGAAAACCCTGAATAAACTCACTCTCTGAGGCTCAACAGTTTGCATTCAAAGTCTGTGACTATTGCAGGTCGAATGCGGCTGTTGGCTATTTCCATTCGATGCGGATTCAGATTGTTTACAATGCCTTGATAAATTGAAAATGGTATTTCAGTTGTAGCTGAATTCTACTACTAACCGTTAGAAAATAGTCCTTTGTGTGTTTTTTCCTTTTTCCTCTTAGAAAACTAATAGGGACTTTAGAATATGATTATTTTAAATTCCGGACTGCTTCCTTCGTAAGTTGTATTCTTTGAGAGTCCAGTATGAGCTTGTACCCGAGGGACACTAATGTACCATTTGTTGTCAATTCCCTTGTTTTTCCTTATTTCTTCTCCTGGCCAATTGTGGATGTTATGGTTTTTGATTAATATGTTAGAAACCTGGCCGTCTGACATTATTACAACTGGTTTATTTTTTCGAATTAAGGTTTTCCTCTAACCATGCCAATACTCCTTGATCGCTAGAACACCTGTCTACCCGTTCAACATGAATTTTATGGCTGGGTTATAAGATGTTCCCTTTCCATAGAAAAGTTCTGCGCGACCTACAGTCCCACTAATTCAGCTTTAATCTGTATTTACACCATAGTCATAGAAATGTGTGGTGTTTAGTGAGTGAACGTTACCCAATGATTATATGGAGATCGTAAGGTGCGGACTGGTGTGACGTTGATTTGTTTTCCGTGTAATATGTCATTCTTGTGTGTCGTGTTGAGAGTGCACACAAGAATGGCACATCCACACGGAAAACAATGACTTTCAGCCTTGAAGATGATCTCAATAGAAATGGAAACGTTAGCATGATAAAGAAAATAATTTTCTAAAACCTACGTCATACCAGACCGCACCTCACGATCTCCAAATAATAAATAGTCATAGACTTCGCCTAGACTTCCGTCATCAACAATAGGTCCTGTTTCACAATTGAGTACTCTGGTTCAAACAAGTTTTCGCTACAACTAGTCGCAGTCTTCACCTAGTTTTCCATCATCAACAATGTTTACAGTATCTCGTTTGGTACCTTTCTCTTAAATGTAGTGGTCTCTCAATCTGGTTTAAATAAGGTTTCGCTACAATTAGTCGGCAAGAAAATGTCTAGGAACTTTTGTATTTTGATGTCAATTGAAGGAAAACCTAGCAAATACACATGACAAGATATTGTTCTATACCCCTTTATTTATTTAATTTTTTTTTGACTGGGGCTTCCGAAATCTAGGTCATTTCAGCTCCCAACTAAGTCTATATTCTATTTACCCTTTCAAACACTACATTCATGCAAATAATTACATTCATACACATAAATACATCCATTCAGTACACTTATTCCGTTTGGTCGGTGGAGTACTTGATATTCCTCCACTGACCTATACTCAAACTAATCTAGATTGGGGTCGATGGAGTACTTTTATAAATATTCTGCCATCAACCCCGAACACACACTCATACGCTCTCAACGTTCGAGGGGCGATGATGACGTTATATTTCACCCTCACCCCTCGCCATTCACGCTAATAAATACATGCACTCAGACAAAACATATAGACACACAACACATAAGACATATTATATACAATAAAAAAACCCAATTTCCCCTAAAAAGCGGAACAGGGGACTCTGAAACTCGCTACCGTGCTCGAGAACTCTTCTTAAGTCCGGCGGCATGCCTACACGCTCTCTGTATGGAGCCAAGGCATGACACGCCTCTATTATGTGGGACACATCGAGCAACCTTTCTCTGCATAAGGGGCACCTGCGCGGGCTTTGGCCCAAAAGCAGGTGCCCATGTGTCAACCGAGTATGGCCAATCCTCAGTCGGGTGAGGACGATCCCTCGTCTCCTGCTCAGATTCTCTGAGGGCCATCTACCGGTCGTGCTCTTGACTCGCAAGAGCCTCTCCGACGACCCCGCCCACTGACGCTGCCATCTTTCTTTTATCATATTTTTAACTGCGTGTTTAGCGTCAGGGGGCCTGATCGCGATGGTCCGATCTGGAGGGTGGGACGTACCGGCTTTCGCCGCCTCGTCCGCGCGTTCGTTACCCTCCAGGCCGACGTGTCCGGGAATCCAGACAACAACCACCGTTTTTCCGAGAGGCTCCAGCTCCGCGTATTTCTCTAACAAGAGCACGACGAGAGGGTCCACAGAGAACACGTCTCGCAGGGCCCAAACATACGTTTTCGTACATTTTATTTTTTGTTGAGCGTTGGGTTCCAAACTGGTGAGGTGTGAAATAATGAGTGGTGGATTGGTCCTTTAATAAATTATTTCCAATAAATTATTTTTTCTTTAATAATAATTTTTAGTATATGTCAATGTGACCCACTTAGTATATTTTTTGTCTGTGCTTACATCTAGTCGTTCTTGAAAATAGTGGTCTGTTTGTGTTCGTTTTTTATTAACAAATATACCAAATCTGATGATAAAATTTTAGCAAAGACATAACAGAGTAATCTTTGGCCAATTTTAATGAATGAATCAAACTGGTCTTCAGTTCAGATCAAACCGCTGTCACTCGGCTCGATGGTTTAATTCCAAACGCCGTGCTAAATTAAGGGGGAAACGTTAAATTTATACATGCGATTTGAATCCAACACATTAGAAATCAAATCCATTTGATATTGTACTAAATCGTTATATATTCGGACAGAGCAGGTGTTGGACCTAGTTGAACAGCCCTTGTTTAAAATTCAATTAGCATCAACCGGTCCATCAATACTGTTGAAACTTGCACCGTTTTTTAATTAATTTTAAAATTTAAACGCACAAAGTTCAATCATAATTTAATCTTTTATTTGAACTGTTTGAACTATATGATTAAATAATTGAATGGTTAAAAAATTATACATTTTTAATACAAAATCTATATTAATACAAAAAAATTAATTCACATAAAATATTTCCAACCTATCACTATTAGTTTGGTCGAACTGCCACAGCCTAGTGTCTCCTAAAACAGCGCGTGATACACAGAACTACTAAAATGCAAATTTGTATTGCAATATACGCGTGAAAATTGGTAGTACGATAAAGTGAAACTACGCAGAGAGGGATTTCGGTTGAAAACGCGCATTTAAGGCCCTTATAGGCAAATATGCAGAGAGGGAAGACTGACGGAAGTATATAATTAGACGGAGCTAAGTGAACCACATAATAAGGCTCTACGTGGGCTCTCCGCTTGCAATATCACCCCTAATTGTATTACCTCCTCTAAGTGACTCAACATAACTTAACCGCATACCGGTGGTAAAACCCCCTTTTGTGTTCAACACGTGTTCCACATCCAGGATTGTAGTAATCTTTATATTGACAGTGAGACAGCCCTTCTCATTACTGGGGTACTACAACTTCTCGGATTTATTGTAATGAATCAATTTTTTTCATTGTTTTATTAATTAGTACATTATCGGTTTATATAAAAGTCTTGTGGACTATTAACTCATGATGAAAAATAAGTGTGTGTTTCTTAATGACCTGTTGTTTCATATTTTGATGAAGCCGTGAGGTCAACGGTTAAAAATGAGATACTTTAGAAAAACACATTTTTTTGCCGACGTTTCGACTTTTAATCGGGTCATCTTCAGGGCATGAAAGGTGATACTATCCTTGTAGTATCATATTTCACAACACTTTCACACGCATCACGCTTTCAACAAATTACAAAAAATAAGGACCTTAATTTGAATTCTTTTTATTAATTTCAGGCTTCTTGTTAATATTTAGTTTTATCTAATATTCTCTCTTAATTTACTAATTACTGACTACGGAATTATACAAGCTTAAAACTAAATACGCATGTATATGTATACAGAGTTACAATTCTCGCTGGCAATCGGCAATTTATGATTTACAATAAATTATCAGCAGAACTCGAGAATCACCCACCCAGGGGTTTGAAATTTCGGGGTCAGACCTCGTTCTTATCCTCCATGGGTGGTCAATTTAATTGAGGGGTTATAGGTTACTCAAGATTCCGTCTTTGTCTTTATCCCAGCGAATGTTCACGCTAATACATACAATCAATCTCAACATACAAAAAAACTAGATATCTAGATATAAAACAGTACTGTTTCCACTAATAGTCGGAACAAGGAGACCCTGATATTCGCTGCCGTACTCAATCATAATTCTGATAGCGGATGGCTTTCCTAGACGCTCCTTATATAGAGCCGAGGATTTGCACCCTTCAAATAGACGGGTCGAATCGAGCAACCCTTCTCTACATGCCGCATACATACGCGGACTTTGGCCATCCGAGAGCCACCAATCGACAGTGCTCTTAAAACGGGAGAGCATCTTTGCCACTTTCTTTCAAACAAGTTTTTAATGCATTTTTAACAGGTTTTGAAGGTCGGATTGCTGTGGGTAAATCCGCAGGTTATGATATCCCCGCCTTAACTCGTGTAATTTTAAGTTTAATTGAGTTTTGTTTGTAATTAATAAAAAAAGGAAAAAATAGTGGCTCGTTAAGACAAGAGCCTACTTTAGTAAACTTTCAGAAACTCTGTGCATTTAAAGAAACATAGAAACTACTAGCAAACTGATTTAGGATTAGATTAAATGGACAAGAACCGATTAACTTTAATTTAATTATCGGCAGTTGGTAGACCACTTATCTCACTTTCTTCGTTAATAGAAACTTAGAGGTTGGTCTACGTTAAAATCACCCCGTTGTTTAAATATCAAAAAACTCTCATTCCTTTTAATTAAACATTGTAAGTTATTAATTTTCAACCCACGATACGCTTATTAATTGATAAACATCAACGGCATTAGAGAATAGTTGTTGTTCTGTTGCCGAGAGGATTAATCACTCACAATCAGACAATTTGTGAGATTGAATTTATAGTCTTTGCCCCAGTAGCATTATGAGTGATGGAGAGTTGAGTCAATTTCTAACAAAGTTTGATGATTACTAATCATCTCTGGGTGCGCCTGCTAACAGTTCCTTGTGGCCAGGGGATTTCGGTTTTAGCACAAACCGTCCAGGGAGATGAATCATAAGATATGATCGGGAAAAAACAAATTTTTGAATGACGTTTTTTAGTCTAAAATAATACCAATATTATATTATCCGTAGATGGTCCTAATCAACCATATTAACTGTATAAATTAATTAAATTCACTATTTTTCGTGGTCCGCTTGATCAAATAATATCATTCAATTAATTAAGGTTTTAAGTTGAGATAAAAAAGTCAGTGTCACGAGCGGGATTCGAACCCACGACCTTCGCCTTGATACACCGCTACTTTACCACTTGTTGTATACCAATTGTCACGATAGCACAAGTAGTAGAGTAGCGGTGTATCTAGCCGAAGGTCGTGGGTTCGAATCCCGCTCGTGACTCTGACTTTTTTATCTCAACTAAAAACTTTAATTAATTGAAAGACATTAAAATTGTAATACAATTATTTTGGGACAACATTAATGACTTAGTATTTTCTTATTTGCGTAAATCTAACCTTATTTAATACAGTAAAATGTTTTATTTCAATCTTACGCAAAAAACCTAATTGATTGATATATAATAACGTACAATTACATACACAGCAAAACCTATAAACCACGAATAATGTATTATATATTGAACAATTTTTCATGTCTCGTAGAAACGCCGAAACCATTTGAATTGAAATTGTATTGAAATTTAGAAAAATTGGTTCGAATCCCGCTCGTGACCCTAACTTTTTTATCTCAACTTAAAACCTTAATTAAATGAATGTTAAATTAATTTTCCTTTTTATTAAGTCCTTGATTGAGATGAAAAAGTAAGGGTCACGAGCAGGATGCAAACTAACTTTTTAATAACAATCAAGGCCTTAGATAAAAAGAATAATTAGTTAAAATTATAAGATTTTTTGTGTACAAGTTCAGCAAAGACATTTTAACTGTTAGCATATAACAGTAAAAATTCTAAAAGAAATCATACAGCAAAATATTAAACTTCAAATTTTATTAAGTAAAGTAACTCGTAAATAAGTAGGCCAACTCTAGATACATTACATTCTATATATGTACATACTTACACCGTTTTTAAAGAAAAAAAACTTTCTTTAAACCATATATTAATTTTTAAAAGTTTGTTTTCCAAGATTGACATCACAGTTAATTTGATCAAAAGACGCTTAGTACAGCTGTTTTATTTATCTAACATTTCGTAGTCAATTGTTAATTATCAGCTAAGAAGACAATCTTCATGTAATAATTACAATTCTGAAAACCAATAAACAAAACAAAAACAAGCATAACTATAAACAATACCCAAATTTGATTTACAAAACGCACTGACAAATAAACATAACCCAAATCTCACGACTTTATCAAAGAGACTCCGAAGAAATCGCACAAACACACAAAATTGGTAACGGCCAAATAACAAGTCTAGTTCAACAAAACTGTAAGTTTCACTATAAATTATGAATATTGGTTTGTTTGTGGATAAATGTTTGATCACAGTCAAGTGAGAGAGCCTACTCAAGCAGTTACATTATATTGTTACAAAGATACCCAAATGCTTTCCAAAAAAGCCTTCTTTCAGATCATATTTGAATTTCTAAAATTATGCAATATTTGGTTGATTTAACAATTAAGGTACGGCTGATATTGCTAAGTTTTAATTGTTATAGGATGTTTAAAGTACAATTCCCTAGCCTCAACTAAAATTTTAACAATCCTAATATGCTAAATGTCAGTTGAAAACTTTATTAAAAAAATTAAGTTAGTAGGTTAAACGGTGTAGGACGCCAATGAGTTAGTATTTCCTGAGTAGTTCAAACCACGATTTGATTAATGAAGAGGTTTGTTAACTATTTCAATTTTTTTATTTGTGTTTTTTTAACCGTTTAAAAACAAGTCAAGGGAAAACGTTAATTTTAATACGGGCAAACGGCAAAAAAATTGTTCCGGATCTCTTTGATGTTTGGTTATTAGTGGAGAATTATTGCCATCGTCCTCTTTTTCCTCTGGACCTAGGCCAAAAGTCGATTTTACGAGCCTTTTTTTCCTAATGTAATTGCTTTTGTTATGCGTTTATATCACGCCTAGACGATAATCGGCTTATGCAGATGGTTGGCCCGTAGGCCCTTAAGCTTCGACAATATGCGATTCCTTTACAAGCTCAAACATTAACGAGTTCACCGACGATTTGGCCAGCTCGTAAATACAGCAAACAATCAGAGCAACTCGTTTCCAACTAAAGATTCATTTTGAATTATCGGAGATTTTGTTAACCGTGGATTTGTAACAAATCCTTAATTATTAATCGTATTATTAACATATTTTGTGTTATATCAAGTTTCAATTTATACATTAACGTATTGAGTGAATGTATGTATTAGCTAGAAAGTTTTTATTTCAGTGGGGAGATTTATGGTGGAATATAGAATACCACACAGACCCACCAACGAAGAACAGTTGTTATGTGTTTAAGGAGTGATTGGGACAGAGACAAATAAAATAAAACTAGACACCAACTTCCCATCTCAACCCCACTTTTGAATTTTCCCTCCTTTTTTATCTCAACTAAAAACCTTAATTAATTGTAATAATAAATAATATATTAAATAAATACAATAATAAACCAAAGGCTTACTTCTTCTTTCAACTATACACAATGTTCTTATAAATGTATTTATTAGCGTGAATGAATAAGGACTTTTCAAGTGGATAAATTCAAATAGTCGCACTTCAGGGTCCTTTGATGCATGGTTATTTATTATTGACTGAATGTATTTATTAGCTTGTTTTGATATGTGTGTCTAAGTTTATGGCTGAATGTAAAATTTGTTGGCGGAGCACTGGGATATAATAACCCGATGGCTTGCCTTTATTTTAGTTCTACGCATTGACTGAAATGTTTCGTTTTTGTATGAGTGTATTTATAAGTTCGATTGTGCTAGCTTAATGTCAAATACCTCGGTGACTCGGCCATTGTTTTAAACTGTGTATACTGTGTGAAAGGTTATGGTTTCTATGAATGTTTTTATTGGCGCGAGCGTGGCGGGATTGCATGTTAAATATTCTGATTACCACACAACAGAGATTAGGTTTATGATACTAGTGCGTAAATATGTTAAATATCTTGCCGATCGAGCAACCACCATAAAGATTTGGAGACCTCTATGAGAACCTATTTTTTTAAATATTGATGGTATTAATTTATCAGTAATTAATTTTAAAAATTAATTAAAACCCAATTATTAATTTATCAATAATTCTTTTCCATCAATACATGAAATACATAAATACTTAGCGGAAATTATTGCTAATGTTTTTTTTTTAAATTAACGGTTTGTAAATAGGATAAAAGTGTTCTATATAATTAATTAATTTAATTAAGGTGGCTGATTTCAACAAGGGTGTTAGCCATTTATTGCAGGACTGGAGCCTAAATGGGCTAAGGAAAATGGTCAATCTCGTAAAACTACGTTAGTGAACGTGTTATTCTCCCTTTCTTTCCTCGTAACCGGCAAAATGATAAAATTTAAATATCTCAGGATTTCATATCCTGTTGTTTAGATTTTCAATAAAGGATCTGAACAAAACCCTATTTTGAGACAGTTCCAGCTGGAAAAATCTAAAAATTTTCTTTGTCAATCAAGACCTGGATGTTGACAAATGTCTAAATGTTTTATAGGTGCAAAGTGCTAGGAAATATAACAAATTAATAATTGTTAAAGAATAGAATAGATAGATTAGTTAAATTCTACCTCTACTTAAACAATTATATAAACCCGGAGTTGTGGATGAGCTTGTTTATTTTTGTTCAAAGCGTTCCATAGACGAATAAGTTTAATAAATAATAGAATTTCATTGATCTGCTTATTTGAAGATTACTTGATAGAATCGAGATATTTATTTTGTACGTATAATCTCTAATCAAAACTAAACATATTTCTAATTGAACAATTGAAAACAAACGACAAAATTTTTGTTATATTCTAAATTGTCAATAAATTCAGGCTCAATAGCTTCAAGAAGTTTTTTTAATATTTTGTTTTTAGCTAGGAGTGTTTTTCTGTGAGAGAACGTTCAGTATTGTCGACAGCATGCAATAAATGACTGAAAACCTTGATGGAACATAATCCTAAGCGTCAATCAAGAAAATGGAATACGTTCCGTAATAACAAGTGAAGTTTCTCATTTACAGAAACAAGAGGCTTGAGAATGTTATACAGGAGACTGCTATATACTGTTACCAATTATCAGCCCTTCAGACCATTTTCTGGATTTTGTACGTATAGGAATAATGTCACACTCCAGGGAGTGTTTCTATACTCAAAATTACCCTGACGTCTAATTTTCATTACTGAGATAAAATAATTTGTGAAAGTCGTCAGAAGCGTTCAAGAATGAGGTAGTTTAGAAAAACAACTTTTTCTTTTTTGCCGACGTTTCGAACTTTATTTGATTGATATTCAGAGCATAAAATGTGGTGCTATTCATGTTATGCCATACTGGTATTGTGTGAAAGTGTTTTGCAAGGGAAGGATTTTAAATTTTTTTGTTGAATTACTGATAACGTGACACTGCACATTGGTTACATGAATACATTTGTTCATCATCATCTCGGTGCCACTGCCTCTATTATGCAACAAGTTTAAATGCAGTTAAGTAATTTCTGATCGGTGAAAAATTATTACATAAATAAAACTTTTTCATTGTTATTGAACGTTTGATTAAAATCAGTTTTACGACGATATAAATGAAACTAGAGTTTTCTTTAATCAATCGTTCCAAAACTCAATAATAACATAAAACTAGACATATAGTCAAATCAACTTAGTGTGCAAAAAACTAAATAGTAATAATAATATATAAAAAATTAAAAATGGAAAAGCAAGTAGTTGTAAGTGTAAAAGGCCGAATAACTTAGCAAAGCCATTTAGACTAATATCAACAATTTTTACAACAGCAAGAATGATGAAGATCAAGTTTGTGCGACCTTCCATAGAAATGCCCAGCCAAACCGTAACACCACCACCTCCATAGCTTCTCCTAAGTGAAAAAAATGTGCGCGGATATATAGTTCTCCTATTCTTTTCCTAACCCCCTCTCGACTGTCAAGACCTCAAATGAACGATGATTCATACGAAAACAATATTTTAGTTCAATCTTGCTCAGACTAATTGATATGATTTTTTGCAAAACTTAACTGAACTGTTCTATTCCTTCTCAGAAGTTCTGGACCAGTAGCTGGCCTTATCGCAAGTAATATATTTTTTGAAAATCTTCTACTAAACTACTTAATCTTAATAGCAGTGGATTGTTATTGTTGTGATGAGTTACATCCGGTGACTTGCATTTATTACTTTACACTCCTTTATGTATATCCCTTCATATTTAATTTAATTATAGGTAGGGATCAGGTTGAGTTTTGAAGTTGGGGGTGGGGAATTTATAATGATATACGTTTGATATTATGTTTAATGGTATTCAGAGTATCTATGCTTTAACAAAATTCGTTTCCCTCTTAAAATAATTCTCAGACACGACTGAACCTACTGCCAGGCGGTTCGAGCTTGGCCCAGCCCTAAAGACAGAAAACGGCACGGAAAGAGGTTTTTGAAAGAGATGTTTATTCAGCATGAGGAATGAAAGAGAAATGTCGCTAAGAAACGTATTAGCATTGCAGTTTAATATATATACTTTTCACTACATGGGTCTTCTCTTTCCTAATACAAACTAGAAATTGAGCGCCAGGAGAAGAAGATTTCTAGGCCATTTATTTGTCTTACTCAGAAGCTGACCTCTTCTATGTAAGTAATATGTAATGTTTAGTGACCGCTGGTTTAATATGAGGTGGAAGTAGTGAAAAGCGGTCAGGTCAGACGTGGGCCAGAAAAACACTTTTTTTTTCATTTAATTGTCAATATTTTGATGTTTATTCGAATCATCTTCAAGGCATAAAGTGTGGTGTTAGTCCTGTAATGTCACGTTTGTTATGGAAACGTGGTAAACACACTTAACAAACATGACACTAGAGGAAAAACACACATCTAACCTGACCAATTCTCACTATTTCAACCACTTACATAAGTAACTTGATTTTAATCAGAAATCAGTAGAACAACCGTCAACTACATCCCCAAATCTCATTATATTTGGCCAATTTTCATCTCAATTATACCTGAATAATTATTTTTTTCATGTTTAAAATTATTTTATTAATTCCCCTCATTTCCTTCCCTTTTCTTTTTTCCTTATAAATTAAACCCAAAACAATTTTCACAGGACGTCCAGTTTAAGTCGCGGTCTGATTTAGTAATAATCCTTAACTTTTAACTTGTTATTTTTCTTAACTCTGTTTCTTTTTTCATTTTAATAAATAAAAAATTCATTCCCTAGTTTATTAGCGTAATGTTGTAGGGGCCGGCCCAAACGGGCGCGCGGGACCAACACTTTTGCAACACTTCGACGTCGTGCGGGTTTAGTATCCAAGTGGTGCCTTTTAAGGCATTCCCAATCACAAATATATCCTTGCAAAGACAATAGTAAGATAAACATCCAAAACACAAGACTTCGCTTTATACTTTTAGCATAAATATTTAGTAAATATTTAATTTGTGGCCACCTCTCGTCTAGACTAAAACGATTCAAAGGTACGAAAAATTAAATTTAAGGACAAACTTATTATTATTACTATAATTCCAGAAGTAAAATGAATTTCAGTGCTCAATATAAATAAATTAACCTTTGATTATAAATCCTCAACAGCAAATTAAAACAAGATAAATTCCTCTGCTATTAAAATGATAACAAAATTTGTAAACTAATAGAATAATAAAATAAATTGAGCCAAACAACGGTTTGAAAAGCATGCAAATATTTACTAAGGTGTAGTGCCGTCTTATTCCAGTTCAGAAACCCCTATACACCTGATGAGTCTATATTATCCTAGCTTCTTCTACTAACTCCACATTGTTGTGGCCCCTCACACTTTCCATGTTTACTATTGATAATTTATATTGGAATGTCCGGATGATAACGCAGGTTTTCCTGGTTTCCTTCAATTATCCCTCTACATGATGAACTGTTTAAGTTTGATGGATTATTCTGTTCAACGAAACACAACACGTTTTAATCCTCTTCCAAACAAAAATGTTCGTTTATCTCAATAGTATTTCGTTACTTGTGGATAATCAGTTTGTACTAAGATGTCAACGTGATTTTCGCCTTTGAACTCGGTCGGACCGATGTCCAAAAGGCCAGGAACATTAATGAAGTCTAAAGTGAAGGCAGTGTGAGTGAGAGCATTGTTTAAAGGTCGTTTAAAACATTTCGCGAGGGAGACTTTAGCCGGGTATATAAAAAATGTCGTGGAAGGATTTTTCCCAAAATGATGTTCAGGTGCTTTGGTCGAAAAAAAATCCCAGAAACATTATTCTGGAACATGCTGAGTATCTTTCAGTTAAAAAATCGACCGTTGACCACCTTAAAGCCATTGGAAAATTGGGTTCCTCATTCACTAAACGATCGCCAAAAAAATGTTCGTTATACAATTTGCGCAACACGTTTTTCCCGAAATTGAAGCGAACCTTTCCCGGATAGAAGTGTTGCTTGTGATAGAAAATGGATTCTGTACGATAATAGCAGACGTTCTATACAAAGGCTCGATAAAGGAGAAGCAGCACCACATATTCCAAAGCCCCAACTCATGAAACAAAATTGATGGCGACCATTCTGTGTTCCTCATTTGGTCTTGTTTACTACAGCTTCTTGAATCCTAGCGAAACAATCATTCACTAGAAACTGGCATTAAGAACCTATCTTTGGTCAATCGGAAAAGATCGCTTCTGTTACACGACAACGCTTGTCCTCACGTCTCTCATTACTACTTACAATTTTTGTAGGAACCTGAATAACGTTTTACAACGAGTAAAATTTAATGATCAAAAGGGGTTAGAAAATGCGTTTTCTGTTTTTGTTCATAACAAAAATTCAAAATTTTTTCAGATAGTATACAGAAAATGCTATTATGTTCGGAAATGTGTACTGAGAGTGATGAAGGGTGGTTAAATATTTAAAATGTTTAAAATCATTTACTTAAATGTTTTTATTTTATAACTATACAATAAAAAACAGCATTATTTTCCGGACAACCGAATATTTACCTCAAATCGTTTAAAAAAGACAAAATGTTGTAACATAATCATTGAAGGATTGTCTAAGAGATAATTAAAAATATGAAGGGTGGCAACTTATTTTTGTCTTTCAATGTGTCAAGTTCGCAGTGGTGCAAAGTGTTTTAAAGATTATTATCCCACAACGCAAACCTCAAAACATGAAAATAAAAACTAATATTTTTAAAGGATTATATATATAGGGCAGAGATTTCAGTTATATCATTTCTTTACACGTTAAATCCGTAAAAGTTTTTTTGTCTTGTTTGGCGCGAAGTTTTAATTTTATGCGCAAAACTATCCAAAGTTTAACGAGGATTTATCCGTAAATGGGTTTATCCGTCTGTTACCTTGGGACAGGTATCAGGCGGGTGTGGTCAGAAATAACTTGACATTTTCTCCAGCCGGATGAAGGGTCAGGGTTTCGCACCTACCTGCAAACTACACTTCTCTAATTGCCACATTAATTGGAAAGGTCCAATTATCGACTAATCCCGATGCAAACATACTGGTCCCTTAAGCCCTTCTAACAAGCGATAACCTCCTGGTCAGCTATCTCATTCCCATCTTGATCAGTAATTTATACAAACGGCCAATAGCAGAGATAACGTTACCTTTTTTATACACAAAAAACCCTATTTATATTCTCATTTTTTCCTCAACCTCAAAACAGGAATGTTATACTGTATTGTACTTTCAAAGTTTAACTAAAGTTATCTATGCTAGTTTGAAATAAACTCCAAACGAGGAAAAAATCAAATATTTACAAACGTCGCGATTTTTCTTTTTTTTAAATAATACAAACCTTAAGCTACTCGGCTGATCAATAGTTCTATTTCAGCTCTGAAATAAAAAAGCAGCGAGAATAGAAGGACAAGTAAAATATCAATCTGTTCAACGTGTTCGACGATTTCCCACAGAAAATCTGACACTAGATAAAAAGTTATTTTGCGTCATCCTTGAATCCCATTTAACTCATCGCTGCTTCAAAGTTAGGCACTCAGATATCAGAGCAAGCGGGCGACAGACAGGGTGCATTTTTGGTCCCATACTTTATACCGTTTATACTGTTGTCAGTCCTTTACAACCTAATATATTCATTACGATCTATTCGGAAGATAATGCAATTTTTTCTTCCAACTAGTCTATCCACGCAAGCTTCAGCAGCCAGACGCAAACAACGACTAGAGTGAATAAGGAAAAATGTACACTAAAAAAACATTATTAACCCTACCGGTTACCAACTTCCATCCAGTCACATGATAATGACAATTCGGGAATGCTAGTAAACAAGAATTTTGACTTCCGCAAGTCAGTAGCCTTTCGTCTTATTGTACTGTTTCTAATATTTGGAGTAGTTCAATTGACTCCTGTCACTAACTAAACTCGCAATTCTACCATATTACCGATGAAACCGCAATTTTTCTTCTAAAGCATACTCATTCAATAATATCCAAAAGTTATGGTAATTTAAAAAAAAATGGTGCATTATAGAGAACCAGACTGAATTAGGAAAAATGTACTGAATGAACATTTTTACTTAGAATACATCTTACAATTGTACATCAATTGCAAGAAGCTTCCGACTAGAACTGAAATCCCAACACAAGATATAAGATTAGGACAGCTAAGAAAGCTTGTAGGGCCGGTCTTTTTTGACATTCAAAACTCTCTTAACTCTGACTTGATATTAATACGACTATTTTGGAAATGGGTGAAACTGCGGTGGTTCCTCTAACCCCTCCAAAACCAGTGAATTCATTCTTCCAAACAGTAGTCCAACGAAAAAATTTCAAATAGCCTTCATAGTCTAAGGCTATCTATCCTTATGTAAGAGGATTACCCGGATTTCACTTTTAGCTTATGAGCACAGATGCACAAAGGAGGTCACGAATGCATACAGAAAAATGTTTGCAATGTATATTTACATTGCAAATACAGTATTGTCCGTCATTGTACAAAAACTGAGCAAACATGAATAGAAATATTCGTTATTCTATTAATTTTAATTAATAAATTAACTGATATATTCTTAACAATTTGTTCATTATTTTTATAAGTTTATTGTTAATTATATAATTATCCAATTAATTATACACGATTTTTTCGAAATACAACATTTGTATCACAGGCAGGATTCAAACCCACGACTTTCGGCTAAACACGCCGCTGCACTACCACTTGAGCAGGCATGATTTCGATCGGCCGTGCCACAAACTTCCCATTTCGACTCCCTGTTTTCTTCCAATTGTAAGCAACGTTTTATAACAATTCAGGTGGTTTCGAATCCCGCCTGTGACATAAATTTTTCATTTCGGAAAAATTGTGTATAATTAATTGAGTGATGATATATTCTTCTTAGTTGGACAGAGGAAAATATAAAATAACTAAAAACAAACAAAAGATAATCGTCATTTTTAATAACGGATTTACTTAGGAATAGTAAACATGAAGATTACTCGTTTTGGAAACAAACTCCCTTTCTCGTCATTTCTCTATTTGAGTTGTATTCTCTTCAACCATGGAAAGGCATCAACTTGAACTAAAAGTTTGCAATATTCTTGTGGGAATGAATCATCGAGGTTACAGGCAAAACGATTTCGCACAGGCAGTTCGCCTGGAGTTTAGTGGTCTCCTGGGACTTAGCCGAATTCTGAGAAACTGGAAGTGCCAATAGTCTTGGCAATCCTGCTAGTGGATCTCAGCGCATTACGACGCTAAGGGAGGACATAAATACTGTCTTTACCCGCCAGATGCTAAATGAAGTAAAAGATGTTTTGGCAAAGCCTTATTTAACAAAAACGATTCGTAAACGTTTGTGGGATGTTGGCCGCATATCGTATGCTCCTTTGAAACGACGTGTAGCAAATCCCGCTACCAGCAACCCAGGAGAATATGGTGCAGTGAGCGCCTAAAAAAGAAAACCAATTGGAATGCAGTTTTGTTTACTGATGAGTCGGGTTTCTCCATGTGTGTTCCAGTAAATCTACTATCACTATACGGACAGATATGCGATTCATCAGTAAACATAACAGCATTCCAATTGGTGTTCTCTTCTAGGCGCTGTCTGCGCCATATTATATTGCCAAGAAGCCGACTCCTCATAGAAAAATGAATTTCTATCCCTACTTCCATCCCCACTTCTTCAAAATCAAACATAAACAAAAAACATTAATATCTCACTAACCTCTCAACTCGACACACGATAGTGACACATCACAGAAAAAACACACTGATTGAGTACAAATACATTGATTAAACCTAAAATATTTTGTGTACATCATTGTATAAATTCATAGTCATATCTTATATGTATCTCTATAATTTAAACAATGTTTATAAATTCCAGGCCTTGAAGATGATCTCAGTAAAGATCGTAACTTTAACACGATAAAGGAAATGTTTTTCTAAATCTACATTACACCAGACCGTATATATCGATCTCTAATTAAACATTAATTAACGGTCACTAAATATTACGTATTTCAATAACAATGAGGAACTTCCACTCAAGTCAATACTTAATACAATACGAGTTAAGAGATAACAACATAAGAAGACTTGGGCAACTACTAAGGCGTTTAGGGCCGAAATCAATTTTGTGTTCAGAACTAAACTTTCCCCACACAAAATATCACTGCAGCTGTTTTGTCCAGACGAAATGGAACTGCGGGCATCCAATATATAGCGCATCTAATCAAAAGACCTAAAAAATCTCGATCCAACCTAACCCTGCTGCCCAAGTCTCATTGTAGTATCTCGCCGAAAACTTCGATGATTTTGAGACTTAAGGATGCAGGTTATGGTGGCATTGTTGTGACCGCATTTCTACGTCAATAACCTTAACAACCCTTATGCCAATAAACTGATCTAATCTTGATTCCAATTGTTAAACATTACCCTTTGATCATCCTAATATTACAACCCAAGCCTTATCTATACTTTCTCATCCTGACAACCCGACACGAAACCTTAAACGACGTTGGCTCGGAACCTTTTAGTCCATCATATTGAGTGCCGGCGTAAACTTGTTTCTCTTAACATGTGGCTTCTAGGTGCAGTCCAGGCCATAGGGTCATATCAACTTCCTGCCATTTACCGCAACATTGCTTTTACCAACAAAACTGATCCGATTCTGATTCCTACAGTTTACATCTACGTTTTGCTCAATCGTAACCGTACTGTCATAGTCTTTATCTATACTTTCCGACCTCGAGAAACTGACACTTCGCCTAAAAGGACGATGGCCTAGAGACCTCTCCAGCTCATATTGAGTGCTTGGTTTGTTTCTCTTAACATGTGTCCTCCAGATGCAGCTTTGTACAGAGTGGACCAGGAGAGAAAAAATATATACGCACATATTTTAGTTTGTTTAAATTTATCTAGCCCATTTTTTGTTCAACCGTTTAACTGTACATTGTCTTCTATGTGCACGTAGAATAAAACATTATCTGAGCATATAAGTTGTGAATCAGAAAACATGCGGGAAAAAATCATAAATCAAGTATTATTCCTATGACAACAATAAAATAAATAATTCATCCCATGTGATTTTCTTTTCTCTAACCCACATATTTTATTAGATAAATAAATGATCGCACTATCGTACACGATAAAATGTAAATTTTTAAATTTTAAAAATTATCGGATGTTTATTCCCAGTTTGTTTTAACAACCGCATTGTTGATTGTCTACATTGGCGGTCAAATGAAAAGGGTTAAATTCAATTTGCCCTGTCGTCCCCACTGTTTTTGTAGTAGGATTCAATACTGGTCAGGAAATTTAACAAACCTCAACCGAAGGCTTTTACCAATTACCGGATACTAATGATCTTAGCTCAAATGTAATAGCTAAATGTCTCTAGCCTTTTTATTGGCCACGGAAAGAATGTTTAATTACAAGGAGGTTTTCCGCCAAATTGGAAAAGGGTTAAAAAGTGTCTCCCAGCTAATACTGTGGGCAGGAATGTCCGACATCAACCGGCGATTGCCACCCTCGTGTTTTCTTCCCTGACACGCTTTTCTCTCGAACAGTCGGTTTTATGGGCCGCTTTAAATCAACTGCGAGACCATAAAACGATAATAGCATTAGCTCCGCTAACCCTCGGGATCATCTCTTTCATTGGCAATATCATTTTATACTGCTCTCATTTGTCGTTAACTTGATAGCACGAGTAGCCGGTAATTAGTTGTCCCCAACCTCTGGGTCGAGACAAGTTACGAAATTGCTTTCATACGAACCTCAAAACCAATATATATTAATAAAGCCCTGGTTCAAACTTGATATCTCTATAACTTTTTGACATGTAACAATCCGTTTTAAGCTTGTTTCTCCTTCTTTTCTCATGCTTAAAAATTGGCAAACTTTAATGAAAGTGGTAAGCCAAGCGGTTGTAATAAATGAGTGAATATCAAACAGCGTTCTAATTTTAATTTTCCACCTTTCTTTCTCGAAAAGAGGTTTTCTCTTATTAAACAGAGCAAACCGTAATGATGAAACCATATAGAAATTAATTCTTCTTTTCTTTTCAAAGTATCTAAATAAATTATTAAAATTAATTTAGTGCATAAATTAAATACTTTTGCCTAAAGTCTTTTGAACTTGAATTTAGAAGTTTAATATTTTTAATTTTTTAGTCCGTCTTATTTTCCATTTGGCTTTTTTCACTTTAAGCACGGTTAAACGCAATTCATTGATTCAATTCACGAATATTTACATGTCTTAAAAAATTATGTTGGGTCGGTTCTATTATAAAACAATCAGCAAAAAATTCACAGATAGGTCAAAAACGTAAGGGATTGAATCTAACTTTATGCAACGTTTAAAATATATATAACTAATGGTGCGCCATGGCATAACAGGGACGAAGTACTACAAGGTCGCAGAAATTAAAAATGGGATAAATAATGCATCCTCCCGACTACACACCACTATAAGAGCCCACAACAATCCTGCTTTAACATCCATATTTTGTAACTTAGACAATTGAAGAAATTATCAATTGTTGTTATATTGGTTAAAATTGTTATAATTCAGATGTTGTTACATGCACTTACGAGGGTTCGCAACAGCAGAGGTCATATAAACCCTCAGGGTGCCGGTGTTTTTGAAAAAAAAAGCCCATTTGTATGTCGGGTTCGAATACAGGGTTGCTGTATTCGAACCCGGCACCTTTACCTCACAGTGATGAGCGCCGTGTCAACGCCTAAACCGTTGCGGCCACCGACGCCCCTCCATAATTATTTTATTATTTTGCACTTACGTAAATTCTTTCACTATTTATTTTTGTTAAGGACTGTCGTTGAGCAGCAAACTTTACGTGCTATAGTACGACCATGTATTGATTCAAGAACAAAGTCTTTGTTAAAAGTTTTTTTTTTTTTTGCGTTATGATCTAGCATATTAGCCATGGTGACAATTCTTATATGTGTGTTCAAATCGGGGGGGTTATCGTGAAAAAAGGGCCAGAGGCGACGGTGGGAATCGAACCCACGACCGCGGCGTGAGAGTCTCTCATGCTAAACACTCGGCTACCGCGGTCCCGTTGTTAAAAGTGTAAATTAAAAAAAAAAAAAATACTGACAACTTTTATCTGGATCATTAAAAATTTAAGTATTTTACAAAAGTGAGTTTTCGTATGGATAAAAAAATTAAATTTTTGAAATAAGATAAATTAAATTAAATTTTTAAATTTTAAATTGGATTTTGGATTTACATAAGATCATGAACGTACATATATACCGGATATTTCAGCTTTTTAATTTACTAATAAATTACCCGCAGGCCTCGAGAATCACCCGCCTCAGGTGTCAGGTGACAGTCAGGAGAGTCAGACCCAGTTCTTATATGTCCAGCCTCTGACGTTGGGCTCCAGGGTCACTCATACTTACATTCATTCTCTTCTTATTTACATACCATTCACACAATCTGGGTGATGGAGTTCTAGGCGTTCCTCCATCAACCTTTACACCTATTATAGTAGTAGTAAATTAAGTAACCTTGGAGGGTCGATGAGGTACACAATATTCCGCCCCCTTACGCTACAAATTCACGCTAATAAATGCATTCCTTCCCAATAAACGCTAGGAACACAAAACAACTTGTACAATACACAATATAACTACCCTGTTTCCTCCATAAATCGGGACATGGAACCAAGATACTCGCTGCCCGAATCTCATTTCGGGTGGCATTCCTACTCGCTTTCTATATAGAGTCAAGGAGTTGCACCCTTCAATTAGGTTGATCATCGAACAAACATTCTCTACATGCCGCACATACACACAGGCTTTGGCCCCTAGGCAAGTGTCCGTGGGTCAACCTCGCATGGCCTACAACTTAATCGGGTGAGGATGACCGCTTTTCTACGCTTTTCTTTTTTTTTATTGTGTTATAAACTTTTCTAATGTTGAAAATGATACCTTAGAAACAGATCACGAGACACTTACGACAAAAAACCAACAAGAAAATATTTGAACTTTTGCAGCAAAGTAATATGAAATAACAGCAGATGTGATGCAGCAAAGGACAATACAATCATTTGCAGTTGTTAGCCCCAGGGGACGGGAAGAAGTACATAAATGATCTGTAAATCAAGTAAATCTAGTCAAAAGACATTAACCCAATTGAAATATATCATAGCGTCTAAATAAAACGCGGTCAAGCCCAGTGTGAACCGCCCGCATCAGACGAGTTGTCGAATTACGTTCATTAAGCGGGTGCTAATGATCTTTTCAGCCCCAAATGTAAAAGGTAATTTCCCCCTGTAGGGCCATACGAACCTCTGCAAAAGTAATGACTGTTTTCAAGAGACCGACTGATAAATCACGTTTCACCTTCTGCCACCGCACACTCTCGTCATTACAAAAAAAACAAATAATCGAGTCCACCCTCGAACAGGAACTTTTTATGTTCGAACCGAATTTTTCGATTGACTTCAAAAAATATTATAAAATACTTTTTTAAATCCGCAGTTAACTGACCTTTCGTATGTATTATAATGTTAATTAACGTAAACTTGAAAACAGTTTTCTTTGCGCATCAATATTTTAAAAAATGACTTTTTAATCATTGCAATACTTGTTTAATCATTACTATTATCATAGTCATTTTAATAATATTAGGTGTGCCAGCGGTGGCAGAATGGTTTGGGTGACATCTCAATCGTATTTGTCACGTTGGCGGTTCTGGGTTCGAATCTCCGCATAGCCCATGAAATTTTAATTGGCAATAACATGGAAAAACTGTTCAAACTGTTTCGACCACTCGTTCACTATACCCAACGTTAAGGATCAATCTTTTATACAGCATTTCCCATTAACAGACGTCAATACTAAAGGATGTTATACTACATGTCAAAATTACTAAAAAATCCCTTTAGTCCTGAGTATGCTTCTCATTTGTATCCGAGATATTTCTTGTTTTAGGTTATTTCAACCTTTCACAATTTCATTCCAGAAATTCCTATATATCTCATAAAATGTTAATCCTATTGTACATTTGATTACGCCAATATAAAGAGCATTGAAAGTCGGGATTCGAACCCACGATCTTCGGCTAGATACGCCGCTGCTCTACCACTTGAACTATCGTGACTTCGATCCACTCGGACACTTTCCATCTCAACCTCACCTTTTGAATTTTCCCTCCTTTTTGCCATTTTTCAAATGTCGTGTATTCTATTTGATTCTCGGCGACAAATGAAATGGCCACGGATAGTGAATTTAATAAGTTAAAATGAAGTATACCTTCACTAAAGCTCTCCGTGGCCATTTCACTTGTCAATGTTAAATTTTAGATACTTTTTGTTTTTTCTTATGTTCAATACCAAAAAGGTTCTTCTGTTTACTTTTTATTATTATCAATATTTTTTATTATTTAAAAGTTTCAAAATCCTAATGCCTATTTTTAACCGATTATAAAAAAATCATGTTTTTATTATATTTTACGTTAAATTTACGTTGGTGATATCTGACTTTCATAAATTAAATGCATGTGTTTACAGGTGGTTAGTAGGGGCAGCTTTTCTGTAAGAGCAACCAGCATATTCCGAAACAAGAAAATATTACTTAAATTTTAGGCAAGAACATTGAAAATTTGTGGAGTGATTTTGTATTTTAACAACTTTAGTTTACAACGAAAAAATTTAAAAAATTACATAAAATTTTGAATGTTATTTTCATTTGTGTAATTAGATTTACAATAGACTTTAGTTTTTAAAAATTACGAGGAAATTTATGGAATAAGGATGTGAAAGATTGAATTAACCTGAAAATTGAAATATCTCTAGTACAATTGAGAATAAGGCTTTAAACAAAAGGTACTTTAGTCCGGTTTGACATGTAGGCTAACCTCCGGAAGTATTGAATTATGTTCGCGAGACACCTGTATACAATTATAGTATTTATGCCGATATCAATTACATCACGGTTTATTGTATAATTTTACCAACGAAATAAATATTTACTATTTCTGCTGATAGCCATAAAAATGGTCTTAATTGATTTTAATCTTATATCTTGTACAACATTTAAAATATATAAATTCGAACGAACCACACAAACCAAAGGAGATTTAGAAAGATTTATATGCAAGCAATACAGCGTAGCGTGTACCATGGAACTTTACTACCTAGAAATGTGAATAGATGTCATTTTATTTTATTTTCTATTTATTTATTTTTTAAGTGGCACCCGACAGTTAGGTCATTTCAGCCCCTGGCGTATGCGAAATATGACAACCCACATTCAATACACATTCACACAAATAAATACATTCACACCTACATACATTGCAGTCATTCTATTTAGTAGATGGAGGATTTTGGATTCTTCCATCGACCAGCATATGTTCACAGATTAATCTAATTAATTGTGATCGATGGGGTACTTTTACAAATATTCCGCCATCGACCCCCAATCACGTTCACAGCGGTGGGGAGGCTATTTCACCATCAGCCCCTCCCCATTCACTCTAATAAATACACGCACTCATACAAAACACGGAAACATAAAACACATATTTTAACGGCTATATACAATCAAAAAAATTCTCAGTTCCCCTAAAAAGCGGAACAGGAGACCCTGAAACTTGTCTCCGAGAACCATTAAGGCATGCCTACACTACTTTGCATGACATGCATGGCATGCCTACTTTGTATGGAGCCAACGCATGACACGTCTCTATTATGTGGGACATCGAGCAACTGTTCTCTGCCAAATGGGTACCTGCGGGGGTTTTGGCCCAAAAGCAGGTGCCCGTGTGTCAACCGCGTATGTCGAATCCTCAATCGGATGAGAACGATCTCTCGACTCCTGCTCAGGTTTTTGAGGGCCATCTACCGTCGTGCTCTTGACTCGCAAAAAAAGCCTCTCCGATAACTCTTTCATCTTTGTGTGGTGATTAGTGACCGTTAATCGATATTTATTTAGGAATCGTGAGATGCGGTCTGGTGTGATGTAGGTTTCAGAAAAACATTTTCTTTATCGTGCCAACGTTTCTATCTTTATTAGATCATCTTCAGGGCTCAAAGTGTTTCTCTTCTGTGTAATTGCGCCATTCTTGCGTCCTGCCACAAGGAGGGCACTCTCAACACAACACGCAAGAATGGCACAATTACACAGAAGACAAACACTTTGAGCTCTGAAGATGATCTCAATAAAGATCGAAACGTTGGCACAATAAAGAAAATGTTTTTCTCAAACCTACATCACACCAGACCGTATCTCACGATTTCTAAATAAATATCTTTCATCTTTCTTTTATTCAATTTTATTGTTTACATATGTTTTTAGAACGGTAAAAAAGAAATTGTATTTTAACTGATGAAAACTAAATTGGAATATTAATTATAAACAAAAACCGGTTGCTGTATGGTGCATAACCAAGACGGATTTTTTTTAAATGAAATGGTAGGTATCAATCAACAATCCTCTCACCGCCCACCTATTCAACTAGGGATGAATAGATAAGCCTTGTTTTCTAATCAAAAACAAATGTCCCTACAGGGCATATTCAATGTCTCACAAAATGATTATTCAGATGGAATTTTTTGTCGTCCTGGAATGGGTGCAAACACGGCGCTAATCCCATGGGGTTTTTAATACCCAGGTTTATTTTTGGATGTAAAGAGCATTCAAAGTAAAGGTTTTTATAAACCTTACTGTGCGGCTCGAAAATTAAACATATCTCTCAATAGAATTAATTATAACAACAGAACCCCTACCGATCTTTATTAGTATGAAATCTTAAGTATCGCCTACTATATGAAAATAATTGCCACTACTAGACAGCAGCAACGGTTGTACAGACGAATAAGACAACAGACCATTGTCAGTGGGATGCTGAACGTCCCTGAACGATGAGCAGCAAACCAAACATACGCACGGGAGCTCTTGAGAGACCCGCGCCTACTAGACGAAACCGTAAGTAGACATTATTGAAGTTTCCTTCACAGGAGAATAGGGTCTAGATTAACTACATGGAAAACCAGTTCGAAATATATAAAAGGTTCCAGGACGATCCCCGGAGGAATTCGCCTGGGCAACTATCCAGGTTACGCCCCCTTCAAATCCGTAATATCATTTTAATTCCCTGATGATAACAATTATTTGATCTTTGATTGTAAAAAAATTATACTCATTCCTACGCATTTCTACGGAAATGTTTATATATACAAAAAAATGGCCTCTTGCTCGCGCAAGGTGGTATTCTCAAGGAGCGAGGTCAGGTGATTAAGACTAGTACAAGAAGATAGCGAACCCTAGTAGTTTATCTGTTCGTTACAATTGTGTTTTTCTTGATTTTTTTAACATAAAAGACCAAAGAAGAATATAACAAAAAATTGTCAGTTGTAATATGCATTATCAATTTTGAGAAAATGGTACCAAAAAAGGCTAGTTTTTGGCTATCTTTAGATGTAATGTTAAATGACCATGAATAATTATTCTACACCAATTACATTTAGAATTATTATGTTTAAACATAAATTGAAAACTATTACGGGAAAAAATTGTTAAAAATGCAAATTCATTGGGTAGAATTGGACTTATAGGAATAAAACAGGAAAAACAAGCTGTTCTTCCGAAAATCGATCGCCACTCCCTTAAATTGAATATATTTCTCAATTACATGAATTTGTGCTTGAAAGATACTCTTAATATTTGGCTTAATGGCCAAATACTCCCCTTGTACTATCTTGCATAAATTGGCTGACGGATTTTTCTTTATTCCAGTTAAATTTGGTACTTACATCTGTTTGAAAGCCTAGAGACATGAGTATCGAATATTGTCTCATTACGATATTATTGGAGTTCCAGTGAATTGTTGATCCCTTTAGAGATCATTCTTTATTGATGTTAAGAATTACCTATACCGGTATTTCGAACCATATAGATCACGCCATTTAAGTTTTGCCAAATAACAGACTCACCTGTAACAAAAAGAAATAGCACTCATTATTATTTTATATAATATACGTTTTGACTTAATTGTATCAAATATTATTCAGAAAGAAATACAAAATTGATGTGATGTCACATGTTAAACTTAGCTAAACATTTTCCTTACTTCGGTACATACCGTGTTTCGAAATTACAAGTCATTTATTTGTATTGGCAACAGGATGCCGTTAGTTATGAAATGTATGCTATCGCACCGTTAAGTTCAGAACGGAGGCTGTTCGATTTAAACCAATTCATAATAATAAATTAAACTTTCAGTTTAGAGCTTATAGTATATTAAAAAATGTAGTGAATAGAAAAAACAAAGACGCTACCATAAAGATTGGTCGTTCCATAGTACGTGTGGCACCATTCAACGAGCCATTGAGACACCCTAACACTCACATCACATCCTTCAAGGTCGTCACTGCAATCCTCACCAATACATCCTGATCCTCTCCTTGCATCAAAAGAACCCAAGACCACCTAGACTTCATTATTACAGTCGATGGCGCCAAAAGGTAAATGAACAAAAATTCCGGTACGTCAGGTTCACACTTAAGCCTTGTACGCACTGGGATTCTTTGTTCGGATTCTTTGTCGCGGGGATTCCATTTTTTGTATCCGAGACGCTCCGCGACAAAGTATCTTGAATTTGGTGTGTTGCGTTTTAGTATTTTTTTAATCCCATCTTAAATTGGATTCTTTATTCAATGTTGCGTAACACACCAAATGTGGCAGGGCAAAGAGTCTGCGACATTTATCCGAGAATCTGCTAGAAACAAAGAATCCCAGCAAATACTAGGATTTAGAAGTAACCCCACAACATGCACAGTAAGGTAATCCTACATACAACCAAATCCGCTACCTGTGCTTATACTTAGATAGTAGACCACCATGGAACATAAATATAAAATAGAAAATAAAAGAACTGAACCGAAAATACGGACGACTCAGACGCCAGCTTACGCTCAAATCCACCATCTGTACGCACAACAAACTATCAATATACAAGAAACATTTGGAAAAAAAACATCTAAAGGATCCAATCAATTCAAACAAAACTCATTCGTCGCATCCTCAACGCTTTCTTCCATGTCACTAACCAAACCATCAACAAAGAACTAGACATCCCACACAGGGTTCCACAACTTCCACTCCAAGCACTCCTCCTTCACAAATCTACTAGCACAAACCCTGTCTTCAACGTCCTATCGTAAAAATCCTCCACGTCGCCTAAACAATGCAGTGGCCACATGACATCTTAAAATATCACTATACCTCAACCAACAATCCTAAACACTGAGAGGTCTGACAATGGCCTCGTACGATTCTTCGTAGAATTATTCCTTAATAATGCTCAAATCCCTAAAACTGCTTTGTACGCTACTCACTTCTAATTGGCACCATCGAACTAAAAACAAACAGAAAATAACCCTTCGGCCCTATATAACAATCAAAAGACACTCTATCCCGATCCCCATGTTATGAAAGATTCCTGAGGGGAACGATTGATCGTTAACAAATAGTTAAATCTATAAATTTTTGTAGAGAAAACAATAAAATTAAATTCACTAGTTTCGGGGTTCGCTTGACAAATTAATATTTTTCAATTAATTAAGGTTTTTAGTTGAGATAAAAAAGTCAGTGTCACGAGCGGCATTTAGTGTCCGAGTGGATCGAATTCACGATAGCTCAAGTGGTAGAGCAGCGGCGTATCAAGCCGAAGATCGTGGGTTCGAATCCCGCTCGTGACACTGACTTTTTATCTCAACTAAAAACCTTAATTGAAAAAAAAATTAAATTTAAAAAATTGTTCTATATTGTGGCTGTTGATCCCTAAATACCACACATTAAAAAATTGTAATAAAACACAATTAAGTACATTTATTATAATATTAATACGTTTATTTTTATTTTTTAACTCTTGTGGTAGCTTTAACTCTTTATATTATACGATTGGGATGGGCAGGCCAAGGTTTACAAAATTAAGGTAGTTTTAGTGAACTGTAGGAAATAAATGTAAAAAAATAGTGAATGAAAATAAAAATAATTTCACCTACTGCTGCTGCTCGGTATCAAAACGTGGAGTACGAGGGGGATGAAACGGAAAAGTGTGTTGGACGATGATGGGATAAGGGATGGGAAACCCTTACTTCGTCTCGACACCCTCCATCCAAAGCTTCAGAGGCTGTATTCACCAATCGGGAGAGAATTACTAAAATAAAATACTTTATGTAAATCCCGATTTGATGGGGCCAACTGATGAGCGGACTGGGCAACGAATTAAGAAGTTCACTCACGACTGCGTTTCAAAGAATAATGCCGGTCAAAGCAAAGTTGGATCGAACACCGGCCTCCCGGACCAGAGTTCAAAGGGCGCAAACAAAGATCTAAAATTATCTCTACGATACGCTCTCTTCTTTCAATCATTCGTTCTTATTAAAAAAAAACAATTTTCCATAGAATTTTTCATTTTCAGAACTAATTAATATGGAAATTTCTCTTTCAACAATGTGTCAGTTTTACTAAAAACAAAGTATAAAATAATATCACTTTGATTTAAATCTTTTAAAATGGTCAATTTATTTTAAATTTTAACTTTTAACTTTTTATTATAAAAATATTATTGAATTGGTAAGTGTTGCTGGTACAATTTGTGGATTGAAAGCTATTTTTTTGTAAAGAGTGTAGTCATCCTGCCATGATTTAACGACTTATAACCCTGTTAAAAGAGTAACTTTTCTCTATTATTACACTTAGTTGAAATCGCAAATATCTACTTTGCCCTCTACTTCATTTTCCTTGTGACAATTTCCTCCCTTTAAAAGTCCATTTCCATCCCTTTCTTACGCCTCTTTCTCCGGCCGCCCACCGCCCTTATTTTGCCACATTTCCTTTTTCATAAACTCTCCCAATTGATAATTTGCCCCACTTTCTATTCCAGTTCCAAAGGCGGCTCCTACATTCAGGAAGTTTCTCAATTATGGGGAATTAGGTATTCCTGGTTGGGTTCGCGGGCTCCTCGGCTCTAACTCGATTAATTCGTCGCGAAATCCAAGAATTGATGGTTGTCGGATTTTATTTTACAAGCGGTTTTCAATCAACAAAGAAAATGCGGTACAAATTATAATTCAGCAAACATCAACATCAGCCATAATTATAATGCGAAACGCAATGTATATTATTGATATTTATTTAGAAATCGTGAGATGCGGACTAACGATTTCTAAATAAATATCGATTAAAGGTCACTAATCACCACACACACGTATATTATTGACTTGATCAAAAATTCTTTATTAAATATTGAACAATATGGCTATGTGAATGACCTTGCCGTAGTGGTAAAAGCCGCCATTCAGATGTGATAGACCGTGTACAACGAGGACTCAACCTTGTAGGTCAAACGGGAGGAGCTGCTATTAATTAACCCTCACAAAACCGTTATGATTTCGTTCACAAGGAACAGGATGACAGAAAGCCTAAAAAATCCATGCGTAAACGGGAGACTGATTCCACGCTCCAAGGAAGACAAATATCTAGAGATCACTGCGGCTAATGTGATATTCATAAATAATTAATGCGACTTAGAGAGGTTAAATTACTCAGGGGAGGTGCAGAAGAAAGCTGGGAATTAAACCCCAAAATGAGCCTCTACACTTCTACCTGAAGACCAATGTTGACATATGGGTGGTGTAGTGGACCAAGACTGTGCAGGGCATATGAATTAGGCTACTAAGTAGCACGCAAAGGGAAGTTTGCTTCAGTATCACTGGTGACATGAGCACAACGCCAACTGCGGTCTTGGAGGTGTTATTAAACCTCCCACAATTCCACATTTTACTCCAAGAAGAAACCCGAACTGCTGCTCACAGGCTCATAAATGAACATTCATGGGCCTGTTGTACGGCTTCGGAAATTGAAGAAGGACATACACGGCAGATGCGATATTAAGCATACCAAATCGATGCCACTACTCCAAAATATAACTTTACCAAAAAGTATAAGGTACTGATACGAGAACGGGAAGACTGAGCCCAAGGAACACGTCTAAAGGCAAATCCCTACTAGAATAGTGACGGTTTAAAAAACTGGGATGAATCAGAAGACCGAACTGACTAAACTTAGACAAATAAAAATACTAGGAACACATTCCCAGAAGATAGCTATGCGATGAACGATTAAGAAAAAGTTATTAAGAAGACTTAATAAAAAGAATAATTGAGCTAATCTCTAATTTGGTATTGGTTATAGTTTATTCGTGCCACTGTCTCATTTTTTGAAGAAGAACAAATAAATAACATTTCCCCATGGTCAATAAAAATTATGTACAACTACTTGTATTCAAAGTATTATTTTCAATGTTTGTGGGAATTATTGTTTGTTAAAGAGTTACTACCAAAAGAGTTACTCACTGAAGATGGTGCAATGCTGAAACACGTATGAGAAGTACCACGAATGAATCCGGAATGGTAAGTGCATCACCAGTTCACCAACTCAACGACCAACACCCAGCATTTCTAAATTCGTCACTACAGGAGAGGATTGTTCATCATTCAAATCAGAATGGTTGACGAGACAAACTAGCACATGAAGAATGTCATTTTTTAACAATACTGTTTTTACATTGAAGGGATCGACATTGTTGTTCTCAACATTTAAATATTACTACCTTGGGAATGCTTCAGTAGCCTGGCTAGGTTGTAGGAATAGATTATGAAAGCCACGGATCCGGCTAATCTGTTGGAATGCGAGGATAGCTTTTTGAGGATCGAGGAGAATTTGATAAGGATAGGTAAGGATTAGGGTTTTAACAAAGAAGGTTTGACTTTCATCATTATGAAGAGTTGAAGAAGTAGTAGGGAGGTAAATGCTTTGGACTGGAAGGACTTTGGTTATGGATGATTTATTTGTCTCTCATAGTTGGAATCCTTACATCCAAATCAGTTTCCGTACTAAATTCCTATTTGTTTTTTGTTCGGGTGTGCCAGTTAGAAGTGTGTAGCGTACAAGACAGCTTTAGGGAATGGAGTATTATTAATGAATAGTTCTACGAAGTATCGTATGAGGCCATTGTGAGATCTAAGAAAAGAGGATAGCCCAGTTATGTCGTTATGATGGTTGGGGGGTGTACTTGAGATATCTGAGGTATAGATCGGGTACATGATACTCAAATCTATTGCCCCGTGGCACTCTCGCTCCGCGAGGGTAATATTTAGGTCCTGGTCGAACTGCGGAGGATGGTTCCAGAGCAGATTACGTTAGGACATCATGGAGCATGTTGAAAAGCTATTTGGTTCACAACGCCATCAACCAAGTTGTAATATTGATGACGAAAGGTGAACGAGAAGTTTGAAGGAGGTCTGTATAGAGATCAAAAATTTTCAATTTTACATGATTTGTCCCAAAGTTCTATGTAGAAAGCGAGAGGGGAAAATTCTGATTTTTTTCACAGGTAGATTCTTCTTAATTCTTTTGACTTCCATACCAGGCGGGTCTTTTCTGAGACATTTGAAATATCTCAGAACTTGACTGCAACATGGCGTCATCCGCCTGGCGAAACAACGTCATCATGTCGCCAACCTAACATGAAAGGACTCAGAAAGGAACATGTAAGATATGTATGTAAGGAACCACGGAACATAAAAAACCTTGAATAAATTCCTGAGCAGTGCAGTACTCACCACGTCTATTATAATAGAGCTAACATAGGAAACATAACAATAATATTTTTTTCATTTTTTTATCATTACCGAACAACCTGGTCTGCCTATTTTCGATAGGTTGCTCGGTCGGACGCGGATCGGCTTATCGCCGTCTTCAATCATGGGTTAATGAGTTTTCTATTTAGTCGAGAAATTTGAAAGTTCTTCTTAATTTGTTAAGATGCCGAAAAACTGACCAGAGAACAGTTTCATCACCCCTCGGAAAGCAAGTGGAAATTTCAATATTTATTAGCTCATATTTGAGTGCCATGGTTATTCGATATGATGTATATGTTTTTTATGCAAATTTAAATTTGCAAAACATTAATTTGACATTTGGATTTTTATTTATCCTGCTCAAGTTATTTTTGTAGCTTTAATGTTGGTCTATATTTATTTACTTACATTGCAGATTAATTATACATATGGAATAAAAATACGGACAAAATATTACTCGATAATGACGGGTTAGTTTTTCCTGTATAATTTTATAACATTTGAACACTGGCCTTCATCTCAAACATGTTTTAATGTGTGAATAAAAGTACAACATCTACTAATATATAAATAATACAAAACAAATATAAACAAGAATTCTAGGTTATTCTATAAAAAGAATGTGTTATAGCAGACACAAAGAAACGGTCAGTGCTCGCAATTTTCCCTAGCACACGCAAGTCAGCAATGTGCTCTTTTTGTACCGATCGTGATTTGATTGATTGAATTTACCTTTAATTGTTCAAATAGAAATTGCCTTTGTGTTCAACCATTTGGATTGCAATCCAACAAAACGTACTAACGGTTGGACGACCCCAATTCTTTCAACTGGGCAAAAAAGCAATAGTATGTGATCACGCTATTGTTTAAAATGATCCATTGTCTTATCATTACAATTGTATAGTTGAGGAAGTGTGTTGGAACAATTCGGAATAGACTGATACTAAATTATTTGTATTCATGTACATAGAAAAATGAAAACAGACATAAAAAGTATGATCGTAATAAATTATAACATTTGCTTTTATCCATTATTTATTGGACATTTACCACTTTGGAATTATAATTGTTTTCCGTTAGATTAACAAGTTGTAATTTCTCATTAACTTTTTGTAACTTTAAATTAACCCTCTCTTCAATGCAAAAAAAACTGCAAGATAAGGAATGAAATATGAGCGTAAAGTAAAATTCTTTATATTTAAAATTTTGTTTAAAATATAAAATATTTGTGCTCTTAAATAATCATATAAAAAGTTGTAAGTTGAAGTTGTTCGCTCTTAAAAGTAGTCTTTATCTAAAATACAGCATGAAAAATAATTAAAAATAAAAGGAAAATTTATATAAAATTAAGTATAATAAAAATGATTCTTCTTTTAATTTGAGGATTTTTTAAAATATAAATTTCGCTTTTTTCAAAAAAAAAAAAAAAAAAAGCACCAAAAATTCAGTTACAATGAAAAGTAAAAGCTCCCGGACACGAGAGTAAACTGAGGCCACATACATATCACACATTCACACACATAGGAAAAGGGTCCGCTATTTTATTTTTATTTTTCTTGTAAATATGATATGTAATTTTTAATTACACACAGTGGTAGAGCAGCGGCGTATCTAGCCGAAGGTCGGTTCGAATCCTGCTCGTGACACTGACTTTTTTATCTCAACTAAAAACTTTAATTGATTAATAATAAAGATTTTTTTAAATTCAAATTTGTCTGCAGAAAAATTTACTCAAGTTTCAATACTAATTGAAACTTTATATTACTATAGGTATTACTAGAGTATTTGTTATATAATCAGTGATTTTATTTTTCAGTCTGTAATTAGGCCCAGTTGTGTTATGTTCATGATCGAAATTAATATCAGTTAATACCCGATAAAACAATTTATCTGGTCGGATTTTTAATTTTTTGTAACTAATTTTAACTTTTTTTTTAGAATCCGGTCGAAAATGTGTTTTAAAAAGAAAATTGACTGTTTAAAGCCACTTTGGAACAGGCGCATCACTAAATTCGTCCAAATTGGTTCCACTTTTAGTACAGGTATAAATTTTCTCAAGGAGAAAACACCCTGTCCATGGAAAAGGGGCCTTTGAACTAAAACTAATCCCGGTTTATGACAGCTAGAAAACCACTTTGAAGAAAAACAATTTTCTCTCTTGTTTAAAAAAAAAGTCCCAATTACTAACAACTTCACAAACAATTATAACAATTGCACACAAAAAAAATATATATATATATAAAATAAAGGCATAACAATAAGACCGAGGGTAAAAGAAGAGATTATTCTAACCAACCCAGGGAGTCCTCTTCTGGGCCGCGTAATCAGCTTAATTTATCTCTCTTCGGCTTACACTTGCGGTGAAAAATTAAGATAGATGGCACACATTTACATTTAAATCAATTAAATACTTAAGCCACTGTTAAAAAGTAGCCTCAAGAAAGAGATAAATACGACTGCTTTATTCACTTAAAAATATTAACAGAGAAAATAATCTTTCAAAAGTAAGTTTTTTTTAACAGAAAATCTATTTGGTAATATAGTAAAATGTTCAGTCGATCGATTTAAAAAAATGAAAAATAATTCATATTATTTTCACCGAAAGATCTGTAAAAAAGACTTGTTATTTTCTTCCAAGGCCAAAGTAAAAGATTGTTATGACTGAATAAAGAGCTTAGATTTGGCTTTGAGATTTTCGCAGGATTATAAAAAATAACTGTCACTAGAATCCTACAGAAGAAAACCACCTCGGAAAATAATCCGCTGTTCTGAAGAACTACTAATGGAAAATCTTGCCATTTCAAATCCAAGATTAGTGCTTCTCCCAGGCAACGTCAACCCTACCTACGTCGAAGTTAAAGTGCCAATAAAAAGACATAATTTAATGAAAAACTCTAAATGTAAAACTTCTTGAAAATATTCTTGATTTAAACGACTGAAGTAGAACTAAGCGTAAGCTAACATAAAATACTAAAGCAAAATCAATGCGATGGTAAAAAAAAATTACGACAAAATAAAATCTTTAAAATACTTCAAATGCTTTCAGATACAAATAAAAATATAAGTTTGGAAGAATAAAACACCTTAAAGTAATATGTGGGCCTAATTCTTGTATATCTACAAGGTACAACTATCTATACGATGGTTCTAAAGTGGAACATAGTGTCAGGAGTTACAGGACCAAACTTTGACCTAGCAAACTAGCAAAAAACAGGAGCAGCCTTGACATCATTTGGACAAAGAAGCTAAATTAGCGGAAACTGAAGTGCCATAAAGGTGGAACTGAACAAACAGAGAAATCGTTGGATGGATTCATTAGGTTAAAAAAGCCAGAGATGTTCTACATCTAAATCAGGAAAACAATAATCAGCCTCTCTCTCAGCAGAAAAGAATATAGAAAACTAACTGGCCTTTATATTGGCCATTGTCTATTCAATTACCATACAAAAACGATGGAAAACTAGCGTAATCTAAACAATTTAGGTGAAGTAAATGACGTCAAAAGATAATAAGGGTTTATATTAAATTCCTCTGAAAGTTACCCAAGAAGAATTTTCTATTTTCTTCATTATCAATTAAAATTTAGGAACATTATTATTTTCATATAAACGGAAAATTGCCACTCTCTGAAATGTTCAATCTAATAGAAATCTCTTAACAATCTCTTAAAAAGGATTTAGCGATTTACTAGAGGAAGGATGTGATGAAAGTTGAGAGGGGGTGAAGACGACCTGAAGTGATTAACTCATGGGTAATTAATCGTGGTAATAAGGGCTAATTGGACACCTGACCTCGGTTTTACCATCCACTTTTATTGCTGCCATTTACCGTCTACAAGCAATAGGACGATTTGCTTTACCCAATTTATTAAATTTGACAAACGTTCTTGAAATTGTGCTGTGAATTTTGTGGTTATGAACAATTTATACCTATTGTCACAATAATATTGTTTTTAATAGTCATTCTCTTGTGGTAAATAATTTAATTTGCATCGTCCAATTTCTTATTACTGTGAACTCTGTAACCAAATTTATTCTTTTCATAATTACTTAATTATTCAGAAATCGTGAGATGCGGTCTGGTGTGATGTTGGTTTCCGAGAAACATTTTCTTTATTGTGCCAACGTTTCGATCTTTATTGAGATCATCTTCAGGGTTCAAAGTGTTTGTCTTCTGTGTAATTGTGCCATCCTTGCGTGTCGTGTTGAGAGTGCCCATAATTACATTTAATTTTTCATCTTTATAGATCATTGATGTAAAAATCGTGATTTTGATAATTCAGTGTTATTAACTCAAAAAATATTGGTTTATTTTGAACCATTAAGCCAAATCCGGTAAGACCAAACGCCTCTTCAGGACCTTCACCATCCTGTCAAAATCTTTAATGAACTTGACCATTGTTGTATGAACATTACCTCTCTCCCATTGTTAAACTATTTTAATCTTAAGAAATCAAACAGGCCTAAACTTTTCCAAAAAGAAAACTCCAGGTGACAATAATCACTCGCATTACCGCAACTACCTTGAAAAGCCATAATCTAAAGCCTGACCATCCAACGCCAATCCACTGCGCATGAGCAAAACATTGGCCAGATTTTTTTCATCACTTCGGTTTTCGGAGTTTGGACACAATTGTCTAATAAGCGCAATGCACTGTAGTCATTCCATTCGACTAAAGGTAAAGCAGTATTACGCAGGAGTTTTATACGATGTACAAGACTTAAACGGTGCTTGGCACATAGGACTGTTGTGAAAACATAAGCACTTCCTACCAGCTACTCTCGTGCATCCCGATACTTCAAAATATCCAACCAAACATTTATTGTCCCCTATTTTTTTCTATTTTAAGAAGTCTTTCACAAGGCAGAGTCATCGCTCCCCTGCCTTATTCCTTTTATACGTCAAATCTATCCACACAATCTAACACCATCGCCTTTCTGCAATCTTTCCCTTGAAAAATATCCCTTCATTGGTTTTGCCAAAACTATCTGCATATCTTACGAAATTATTAGGTTAACGAACCCAAATCCACATTCCATTAACCCTAAACAAGAAGGTGCTCCAACCAGTAAACATCAATAATGTTCCAGTCTTTAAACATGGCAAATAAGCATTGCAATTGATGTAAAACATGCCAAATACTGTAGTTTTTTTTTTTTTTTAATTTAAAATGTTATCTCCAGTTTTTAAGATTTTTGCCACCTAGATTTCATATGTGACCAGAGGTTTAATTGTTGTTGTACACGGTACAAATATTTTTACTTTTTTATTCCAGGTTTCATTACAAAATCTTGGCGCACCGTAGTCATAGTTTTAACTTTTTGCATTACTCTGTGTGTTTCTTCCACGAGAAAGCTTCATTGAAAGGTTTTGAGGTAGTGTCATTCTTAGATGCTTTGTTTCCCTGCAGATGATGTTTTGTTTTAAAGAGGGTGCTTCTAGGATTTAAGAAGAAACTATTCCATCATATTTTTATACAAATCTTTTTCCTCTATTTCATGTACTCATAGAAGAATCTTAAATTATGATTGTAATTTAATAACAAAAGGTTCTGCATTAAATGTTTAATTAAATGTTTCATTGTGTTTTTGCTATAAAAGAGGTCGATTGTTACATACTCAATGGAATTTTATGTGATAATGGAAATGAGGATATTAGGGAGCGGGGTTTGTGCTCCCCAGGCACTGCAGCCTTATTGTTTGTCCTTTCTAATTTCCTAGTTCAGTGAAATCGACTCAATCTTTGTTCTCACAAGTATTAGGTCATCGATTGTTGCTGTTACAATTTTATTCCCTAGGGTTTTTGTACACTAGGTTATGTCTCCATTGGGCCGATTGTTCGCATTCGAAGATGATATGGGTGGCTGTTTCTTCCCCCTGATTACATAATCTGCAAATGGGATCATCGTTATATATGCCGACGTTATGAAGATTTTTTATCAGATGCCAGTGACCCATTTATAGTTCTATCACTCCGCAGGGTCTGGTAAAAGTCAGTGTCTTCTATCACCCTTCTTAGTTCCCTTACATTCCGCCATATGGCTTCTAATTTATTTCTCAATTTGATTGAGATTGATGCCGTTGATTATAATGCCACAACCATGGGGTTTGTACTAACATCAGCCTTGTTGGTGGTCAATTTAAATAAGACCTAGTAGCTCTCGATTGTATAGGTAAAGATTCTATGATATCTTGCTGGAATACTGATGACCGAGTAGTAATAATATAAGGGAAAATAAGATGGAATAAATTTATGAATAAAAAGAATAATGGAGAATGGCTTGCCTTTCTCTATACAGGACATAGGTGTAGTATAGTATAAATATGTATAGCACGTATAAATATGTTTCATTTTTTACTCTACCGATTAAGTGTACAAATACTTTTGGCGGTCGGTAATGAATTATAGCAGTTCAACTGCGCAGGGCACTCCTCGAAAAGAATTCGAACAAAGTCTGGCAATTTTGGAGGTGTCCGGAGCACAAAGGTTTGCGTGATGGCCGCCGGCATCACTTTCAAGGGCAAGGAATCCCCAGTCGGTAGAACCAGTCGGCACAAAGAGACCGCAAAGCCTCATCCCGGAGCACAATGGAAGGGCTTCAAGGGATGATGGGCGAAGGGATGAGCAGTGAAAGCCAGGGAAAGTTATACAATATCCCGGAGGAACCTCTTCTCGCTCAAGTCGTAAGTCTGAGTAAATAAAACAGTTTATTTGCATTGTCTTTTGTGCAGGGTCCCTCGGGGTCACGTGGATGGGGGTGGGTCACACGGGCCAACCGGCTCCGCCTCCTTGCTCTGCGTAGCCCTACATCAGCCGGACTCGAGACGTTATAAACGGCCCCCAGCCCCAATTCACATTTCCATATTTCTATTTCAAAAGTTGAAAACTGTTTTCTTCCTTTGCGTCCCTCTGGAATATTCAGTCATCTCCCAGAAAGACTTCGCGATGTTAATGACTTCAACAGTAAAAGAAATAAACAAGTCTTAATCTGGAATGTAATAAAAACTATAAGGAGATCTTTAAGGCATAAGTCTAGACAAAAGACAGTAAAATTAAATATTTATAATTTTATAAACTTTGAATTTAACGACCGCCCTCTGAAACTCTCCCCATATAAATTCAACATTTCCTATCTTATTTTCCACACCTATAATTTTTCCGTCAAATTAACCTTTTTTAAAAATTAAAACAACCCTTCTTAATTTCACATTAAATATTTTAAATTTCAAATTAACCTTTTCTTCAATTTAACTCAACCCTTCTTAATTTCACATTAATCATTTTAAATTCCAAATTAACCTTTTTGAAAATTTAAATCAACCCTTCTTAATTTCACATTAACAATTTTAAATTTGAAATTAAACATTTTTAAACTTAAATAAACCTTAATTTTAAATTAACCTTTTTCTATTTCAAATTACTTTTTGTACTTCAAGTTAACTTTTTTTAATTTTAACTTAACACTTGTATGAAAATAAATAAAGTATAAGCATGCAAATTAATATTCCAGTATATTTGCAATTTTTTTACAAATAGAACTTAATTAGGCGCTGAGAAGACCATATGAAAATTAATTAATATAATGAAAATTAAAAAGATATTAAAATAAATAGGCAAACAAATTATTATAATACCACAATTTTTTTTATAAAATCATTTTTTACATATAAAAATGGGTTCCTGTAAAAAACACCAAATGAAATAAATTACAAACAGATTTAAAAGTTATGTACAATTAGAAATTAAAGTTTAAAATTCTTCTATTAATTTAATGTTATAAATAAATAAATACATTATAGACTAATTATTTTATATTTTAAAAAATCTCTAATTGATAGAAAAATCATTTTTTATGTGTAATTTTATATAAATATAACTATATTTTTACAACTTCTTCTTAACAATTCTTTTTTAATTGGAGAATTTTTGTAAAACATAAAAATGGTTTTTATCTAAAATACTCAATTAAAATCAAGTAAATTAAAATAAAAAGGTTAAAATAAAATTACATATAAAACCAGATAGTTCTTTTATTTATTCGATATTTTTAGGAGATTCTTGAAGGGTTAATTTGAAATTAAAATAGGTAAATTTGAAGTCAACAGAGGAAAATTTGATGTAAAATGTGTTAAGTTGAAAATATAGTAAAAACCGTTAATTTGGAGTCTAAAAGAGTAAATTTTGTATTGAGAATTAATTAATTCGAAGTCTGATACGGTTAAGTGAACAAACTAGGCTGTATACATCGAGAAACAATAAAGAGTAAACGTCAAAGAAAGTAAATAAAGTAATAACAAAGGCTTACTAAAACGTAATGAATAAAGTTGTCTGGTGGATCAAGCGGGGTTTCATGTAGCATGTTGTACATTTTGAAAGATAAGAAACAAAGGATGTGTAGGCCGAGTGTGACAGATAAGGATGATAGACACCTTGGACTATGACAGGGATGTCACTAACACCCTTTGTACCTAATCTCCAACCATTTAATATTAAAAGGAAAATTTAACAGAAATTCAAAACTTATAGACGTGTTTACATGAGTATTATGGTAGATAAACTGTACTAAGCAAATTTACCAATAAAACTAATCGAAGACACATTTTATGGAGTTTAAATGTAACTACTTAAAATCAATTTAATCTGTAGAAATTAAATTAATTGTATAAATAATTAAAATGGGATATTTAATACTTCTAGTTTTATTTAGTGTTGCAAGAGTAATATTAAAATTTAAATTAAGGTTGAAACATGTTACAACAAAAGAATAAAAGCTATGGTTAGCAGAATGTATAGTGGCCAATTTCGACCGTAACTGTCAATTTACCTACCCAATATTGGTTTATAGGGCACTGTCTATATTTATCTAGAGTTCTTCTTTCTCTCAGGAATGTCAACTTTTTTTGCTGGTCTGAGTCGATGCATATGCCTAAGGGTTCCGTTTCCAATCAGGAATTGTAACGCTCCAGTGCTAAAATGTCCTAGGCATGGTATTCCTGCCATTAGTTTGTGTCTTTCTATGCACTATATAACATACCATTCACGCATAGAAGTTTGCATTTATATATGACAAGGAAATTTCGCAACATCGACCAATATTAGTCTAATCTTTTTACAAAGATAGTCCATACTCACAGTTAGTTGTTTTCAACAATCCGGATTTCGAGCTTATTTCTCATCATCAGGTTGAAGGACCTCTACAACCACGTCTCTCGACATGGATTGTAACACTATTGCGTCTCAGTCAACAATTACAGTAAACTCAGTCTTACTGCATTTCAACTGTTGATGAGCTGTAAAAGCTCGAAATCTGGTTCGTCGAAAACAACTAACTGTGAGTAAGAACTATCTTTTTACAAAGAATGAACAAGAAACTCACTCCACCATTTAACATTTCTAATATTAGTCTATTGTGCAATCACTCTTATTATCTAAAGATCTTCGTGAAAGTTAATGGTGTTCTCATCAAACTTTTCTTAGCCTATTTATCAATACTTATGCTTCCCTGTCAAGTGTCCTAATACCAAGGCAAAGATAAATGTTTTATTGTATTCAACGCCTTTATGCATTTGCAAGAAGCTCTGGACTTTACTTACCCAGTACTCAACTCCCAGGTTTAAGATTTCAGAGGTCCGAAGTCATTCAAAGTACTGTACTGCAAATGCCCTGGCATGTTTATAATGGCATGAGAAGAGCACATTGCCACCAAGTCTTTGTTTTTGATTAATACTTCCGCAAACCCTTGGATTTTTTGTTAATACCAGCTCATGAGCCACAATACGTCTGCGAGCCATTTGTAGTCCATCCGTAGTCGGCATTAACTAGGATCCTTCTTTCTCAATTTGCTTTATCTATTTTAATTTGAATGCCGCATCAGATCTGAATTTCGGGATCATAGCGTCAACAGGGATCCTACAGAGCGTTTTCTGCGTAACGTTCCTCTCAATGTTTTTATTTCTTTCTTTTCGGGCAGATAGCCTTAAGAACTTTAGCCTCGTTAAACGAAAAAAATGTAGTGTTGGAAGATTCAGCAGGACTTGCAGAGGTCGATGTCATGGTCCCAGGAATTGAGCAATACTGAGGTTCTAGACTTAATTATGTTTTTCTCGATCATCGAATACCCTATCAATATGTTTAAGTTATCCGTTTTCTAGTAGCCTGTCTTTATCATCCTGTGAATCGCAGTGAATCGTGGCCCTACCTTATCTCTGGATAAAGACGAGATAAATGATGGTCGATTCAAGGGGACTTCCATGGCAGGGCAGCAGTGGACTTCTATTCATCGCCTCAGTAAATGCCGAGGCACGCCAGCCTCTCATAAGTACTGAGGGACTTGCCCGCTATAAGCTGTATTGTCTTCGTCCACCCAACCACTTATTAAACTAAGGCTGTAAACCATTGGAAGGGGGCTACATTCCAAATGTGATGTTTTATTATGTTCAATTTTTTAAATAAAAATGAAAATACAAAAATGGATACAGCCTATCAACTGCTTACAACAACGCGAATTATGTAACAGTGCTTATATTGTTATCTATCTACGAATACAACATAATGTAATATGAACATAATATACAATACATTACAAAAACACAGGAACACATTTAGTTATCTAAGTATTTATTTACAGTTTTAACCGGTGTAGAGATTTCTTGCTGGATTAGTTTGAAAACCTTTTAGGAGCTTTTCGCGGTTTTTAAAAAAACAAAGGAGAAGAAAAGTTCCCCGTTTATTATTCAAAATACTAAAATTTCCCTTGTTTCTACACTTTTTACGATGAGAGGTGGTCCCTTTGTCCTGACTCTGGCTTCACTTCCTTCGCCCTTTTTCACGCCTATATTCTCGCACCTACTTGAAGCACATTCCCTTCTCATGATCTCAAGGCGAGATTTAGGCAGCTGGCGTAAATAAAAAAACGAGAGAGAGCTCTCGAGGGACGACCTTTTTCCCTTTACACCTCCATATAATTTATGTTGCATCTCAACTCGCACGCCCCGCTCCCCCTGAATATTATTCAGATTTAAATCTAAACGAACAGCTAATATTTCTGGATTTTTCCCTCGTATTAACATTTTCCCCTCTTGTTTGTTTTTTTCTAATTAAGACTAATTTCGGCGTGTTTCTGGCTGGGGTGAAGGTAAATTATACATTGCTATATACATTAATTTCTCTTCTTCTCTGTTAAAAAACAAAAGGCAAGGGAAAATTGCAACAGAGGAAGAGGAAGCTACAATAATCGTACAATAAACCTGATTATTATCAGAAAGGATGTAAGCGTAAAACTACGAACAGTAGTGACCATTAACAATCACAAAGCTGACACTCGAAATATTCTTGCAAAAAGCTTACAAAATCTGTGTTATAGCACTAATTGCAGTCCTTAATTACCATTAGAAATTAAGACTAGTCATTTTTTTAACAATAATTATTTTGAAAAGATATTTTTTTACTTCTATGTTAAACGTGTGTCGTAGGAAATGGTAAAGTTCCCGGGTTCGAATTCACCGGCCCTGCGTACATACAAATGGACTTCTTTTCAAAAAAATACCGGCCCATGAGAGTTTATATAACTTCTGCTGTTGCGAACCCTCGTGAAAAAAAAAAAAAAAAAACTAGGAATATACAAATGGACAAATAAAGATATTGAGACAATGTGTAAACAAAAATAAAAAAATACTAAGGAAAAGAAATGGAAAATGAGTGTAAGAAAAAAGAACAAATTAAGAAATAGGAGGGAGAAGAGGATCATATATTGTAGATAAAACGGAGAAAAGAGTTGAAAGTGTGTGTAATTTGAACAATTATCTTTCTATTTCTCTCTCTCTCTCATTCTCTCACCCATTCTCTCTCTACCTCTCTATCTCTCTCGCTGGTTTTTCTCAATATCTTTCCTATTTCATTTAATTATTCTAGTTATGTAAGGTTTTTGATTGGGATGAAAAATTAGTATCATGCGTGGGATTCGAACCCACGACCTGCCGCTCAATACGCCGCTGCTCTAACCACTTAACTTCGAATCGTGACTTCCAACCCCTAGGACACCAAGCCCTCATCTCAACTTACAACCGTTCGAATTTTGTCTCTTTTGCCGTATTCTTTATCAGTTTTTTCCATTTCTCTCTCACTGTTTCTCATTCTCGTTGTCTCATTGGTCTCTATATTTCGCTGTCTCTCTCTATTTCTCGCTCTTTCTCCCTAAATCTCTGATTCCCTATCTACACATCGCTTTTTGTATGTTTCTCGCTCTCTTTTTTCCTAATTCTTCTACATCTCTCTCTCTCTCTCTATCACTCTCTCTCTCTCTCTCTCTCTCTCTCTCTCTCTCTTTCTCTTCTGTAATTCTTCCAACAATCGTTTTGGAAACCCTTTTTTTCTAATCGGAAATCTCACAACTTCACTAAATCTTCCGGACGAGATGGTATTTATCCACCACTTTTACACTCAGATAAATTATAGCTCTCATTCTATTAAAATTCATTAAATCGTTTCTGCACTTTGCATCTTCAATGCTGGATTGTATTTCCCACTTTCTGGAACGTTGGATTTGTTATCCTCTGTTTAAAAGGGGAAACAAAGACAACGTAACGATCGATCGTCCTGATTACTTTCTTTCACACACAAATAAGCTGTATGTAGAAATCATTACTTATACGTCTTAACATATCACGTTTTCCATCGGTTCTTACATCACTTTCAATCTGTTATTCTTAAAACATAAATCTGTTGGGATCATTGGACAATTTGATTTAATCTTGTTTCACAATTAGACTGGTTTTTATTAAAACCTCGCCCCACAATAATCAAAGGGAACTCTAAGTCATACGTAATAATAATTAAAAATGATAATCCAGTATTCCATCGATATTGTATTAAATATTTATTTAAAAATGGTGAGATGCGGTCTGGTGTGATGTAGGTTTCAGAAAAACATTTTCTTTATAGTGCCAACGTTTCGATCTTTATTGAGATCATCTTCAGGGCTTGGGATTTACAAACATTGTTTGCATATAACAATTACATTTTGGATGTGTAAACGTGAATTTATACGATGCAAAATATATTTTTTATATATTCAATCAAAGTATTTCTACTAACTCAAAGTGTTTTTCTTCTGTGTAATTGTGCCATTCTTGCGTGTCGTGTCGAGAGTGCCAGAGATATTTTGCTATTTTGTGTACACACAGAACAAAACAAACATAAGCGTAATCTCATAGAAATGGTTTATATCAACAGAGATAAACACAGCATCAATTACTGAACAGATACATGTAAACTCAGTCCCAGCTACGCCAATATCATTAATCAAATTCAATACAGATAACATACCTATATCATCACATTACATTCCACACATCAAATATTTTTCACACAGTCTAATTTTCCAACAATTTAGCTTTCCTTTTCCTATTTATCCCTGTCTATATAATCCTGAAAGGATAATCTGACCGAACCATTACCAACACATTTTTTCCTTTCGTCGGCTCTTTTCACCTCAAAGAAGCCGACGCCTTATACAAAAATGTCTTTTCTATACCGACATCTTTCCCCACCCCTTCAAAATCCAACGTATATAAACACAAAATAGCAAAATCTCACTGGCACTCTCGACACGACACGCAAGAATGGGGCAATTACACAGAAGAAAACACTTTGAGTGAGTAGAAATACTTTGATTTAATATATAAAAAATATATTTTGCATTGTATAAATTCACTTTTCCACATCCAAAATGTAATTGTTATATGTAAACAATGTTTGTAAATCCCAGATCGAAACGTTGGCACGATAAAGAAAATGGTTTTCTGAAACCTACATCACACCAGACCGCATCTCACGATTTCTAAATAAATATCGATTAACGGTCACTAAACACCACACACATTGTATTAAATGTGCTATTGTGCTCTTATTATTATTTGTAAGTACGATTATATTTGAACGACATATGGAAATCTTTTCTATATTTGTTAAACCTTTAAGAAGGTTCTTTATTGGTTTTCGATGTTTGGAAAGATCCGCATCATAATTAATCGTTATTAACAGATGCAACTGAAAATTAGCGGACCACATTTGCGACACGAAAATTTTTGAGACGTTAAATGAATAGAACAACATGAATTAATTTTTTACGCCCCTTACGAAAAATGAGACCAAAATATATACACATATTTTATTATGTGCGGCTAAAGGGATCAGAAGATTTGTACATTTTTTCAATTATTCTCATGTAAATGTACTTGTTTTTATAGGGTTTGAAATTTTCGATACATTATTTTTGTCGACGAAAAAGCCTTATTCGAATAATCATTGATGCAATAAGCTGAAAATTAAACGACCTTTTAAAACTGGATTTTGATGGAATCCCTGCATTTTAAAAAGGCAAGGCAATTTGGGTCGAATATACCGAACAGGCTTAAGAACGGCAGGGGTGAAATATTAACTATCCTCTGAGCAGAATGGAAGGAAAATTCTGAAGCCCAGGTCCTGGAGCTAACCCTCTTCAAAGTGTTATTTATGACCTTTCCATTAAATCAACATCGGAGGCCGAGGCTAGACCTCCCAAGGGGCCGACATGGTTCCTTCTATAGATCCGGAATTATTATCAGCCTGCTACTGAACTGGTACGACCTACTATCCAACGGGCCGTGGAAGGTAGCCTATATTCTCTACGGTTCATTTCCCACCCCAAAAATATAGGCTTTTCTAAATAAACAACCCTTCTGAGCATGTAGCTACAGTGATTTGTTATCGTGAGGGCTATGGCGGGATTCTTATACATTTTTCTCAAAGAAAACGTATTCACATACTTTTATTATAGAAACATAAAGAAAATAGCTGTTTTAATATGACATGCATTAAATGGATGTATGACAGTCAAATTTATGTATGTCTTTGTGAAAGAAATATGATTTAATCTTTTTAACCCTCATTTAAAAAACAAATAAGATTATATACATAGTATAATTTTTCATCGATATATTTATCAATATATATTTATTGTATTTACGAATCAATTCATCATTCTCACTCTTTCTCTTCCGCTCTACCTCTGTCTTTACCTCTACCTGTATCTATCCATATAGAGTCCATATGTCCGTCTATCAATCAATTTTGCTTTCTCTCATTCAATCTCTCTCTATCTGTCTATCGATATATCTATTTATCAAGCAATATGTATATATATACATATATACATATTGTACAAAGAATAAGACAAATAATAATATCAAGCCACTACAATTTAAATAAAGAACAGAAGGATCCAAATGAGGCCAGAAGAGAAGAACGAAGTTTTAGTTTTTCTTTCTTGCCAAGGTTTCAAAAGATATTCTTTCATCATCAGTGCCTGATTTATTCAAAAATCTTAAATATTTAAATAGCAATATAAAAGAAATGTGTAAATATAAATAGAGAGAAAACAAGTTACTCATTCAAAAACCATGAATCGACTAGTCATAACAATTAGTACTTAATCATTTATATAAAAAAACTACATCAACAATATAAAAAGTAAAGAACAGGAAAATAACATACTATTTTTGCTACTACGAACAAACAATACAAAAGAATAACCAGGCATAGACAGAGCCTCGTCACTGTAAGGTTAAGGTCTGGGGTTCGAATCCAGCAGCACTGCATCCCAACCTGACATACAGACCAGATTTTTTTTTTTTTTTTCAAAAACACCGGCATCAGAGTTCATACAACCTCGTAGTTGAAACACCCTCGTTATAAAAAATTAATAAATATATAACCAGAATTTAATAAGTAATGGTAAAAATAACGCGCTATGTGGGAACACTGCATTTGTTGCTAATACTTTACAAATTTTGGAACATTTTTAAAATGATCAAAAAAGCACAAGTAAACAGAGATGGATCCAAACTTGTCCATTTGCAAATTCCATGTCCGACGCATTAAATTTATATGAAGTTTCTCTTTTAAAAGTCGTTTTTTATGTTGTTCCATCTACAAAATTCGTAGACTGTTCAAACATAAACTTACTTTTGCATCATTTGACAAACCAGTGCCGATACGATTAGGTTTCGTGCAGTCCAATCTATGAATTCCCTACTTGATTATTAAGGCCGTTAGAGACCTGATAAATAAAGTATCTCCTACTATTTTTCATACCAATACGTCGTAGAACAGTTGTGTTCACCATGTTTCTAAACAACAATTAAATTATTACATCACAAATAGTATTTTTTATCTCAAAAATTTTAGCCCTTTTTGAATCATAGTTGTTTCAATGAAATATTCCGATAACGACTTCTTAAAAAATCGGAAAAATTTTAGGGGGTGAATATAAATTCAAACAAAAATTTAAATTTAGGGTCTCTAGAGGTGCTAAAACGAAATTTTGCACTAGTTTCACGGAAAAAAATTATGACATAGTTTACTTGAAAAATATTTGGTTTTTAGACATTTTTGATTATTGATAAACTTTGATAGTTTTTACTTTTTTTTCTTTTTTTTAATTGCAATCTACATGAAAAGTGCTGCACAATGTATATTTATTGGAGCAAGTAGAACGGCGAAATATAACTATTAAAAAACGGAAAATTTCAACTTAAAATTTTTTTAGCGAAACCAGGGCCTATTCATAAGAAGTGGAGGATATGTGTCCGATATTTTGGAGTTGGAATCAACAAAAAAAAATTTTGGTCCAAATCCGTGACAAAAAGCTAGTCGTCCTCTTGTTACACGTGTTTCATTGGTTTGTATTTTTAACATCGCTTTTGTGATACGGTCGCTTATGATAGCTTTCCCGTGTTTAAGGTTTTTAGGACTTTTTTACTTTCATTTGTAATTTCAAGTAGTTTTGACTTCAAAGAAACTTCTCATAAATAACATTTTTGTCCTTTTATAAAAACAACATTCGAAAAATCTAGAGAGAAAAAGTAAAATAAAAAGGGTGACTTTTGTTGCTTTTATTATCGTAAATATGGCTTGATAGAAACGTAATATTCAATGTGGAAGAAGAGTTTGAGAGTGTGGAGTAGGTGTTAATGTGGAGAAGCCTCGGGGTTAGATTATCGTTTAAATTCACCGCTCGATTATGGACCAACAGTAAATAATGGCGGCCCGGCGGAATCTTCTCGCCATTAGTATTCATACAGTGAAGGTCCTTTTGACTTAGGACCTTGTCGGCGGCAGTAGTCATGAGAGTTGCCGAGGAAACATTTAGAAGCCGTGCACCCTTTCCAGGATAATCCAACAGTCCGCCCTCCCCTGACGCGCGCTTTGAAAAGGGTTTTTGCATAGAAAATAGAGTAATTTCCGATTGGAGTTGTCAGGAAATTACCCGTTCCTTCCTCCTAATCCTTCATTCTTTTCAATCCACTAGACGACTCCTGTCCTGTTAATGCACAAAAATAACGAACAAATTTCCTCTCTCAGCAAACACTGTCGGGCTCCATAGCAAAAACATATTGCTTTTAATATACACATTCATAATCACATAAATATCAATTCGACTTTTATCTCTTTTTATACGTAAAGGTTTTTAGAAATTATTCATTTTCTCCAACTTAAATATCTACCCTTCACTGTATATTACATTTTGTGTTAGATAGGTGTGTGTGTGTGTGTGTGTGTGTGTGTGTGTGTGTGTGTGTGTGTGTGTGTGTGNGAGAAAGAGAGAGAGAGAGAGAGAGAGAGGAGAGGCATGCAAAAAAAGATAGAGATAGATAAACGGAGAGATAATAAAACGACACAGAATACCAGAAAGGGGGAGAGGTAGAGAGAGAAAAAAAGAAAAAGAGAGAGAGAGAGAGAGTGAGAGAGAGAGGTGAAACAAGGAAAGAAAGAGAAAGAGAGTGACGGAGATTAAAAGAAAGAAAGAGTGAGTTTGAGAGTAATCGAGCGTGGTAGGAAGAAATATAACTTTATTAGAATAGAGTAAAAATTACACCTAATTTTTTGTATAATAATGATGTGTTGTTTATTAGGTTCAAGTTAATAAAATAAAAACTTTTAAAGCCGTCTATTTTCTATTTACGTTCTTGACTAGTGGCAGGCAAAAGGTTGACCACCCCTGCTTGTAAAAGAAAATAACCACTGGAGCCATATTATAAAGGAATATAAGCTAATAGGATTTAGGAGGAAATATAAGGTCCCATTAGGGATTCGCTCTTGGTGGAGAGAGAGAAAGAGAGAGAGGGAGAGGGAGACCAGATAGCCGTTTCCATTCTCCCTTCTGCGTTATTAATGTTTTTCAATGTATAAAGTGTGCATACAAGGCACGCCTCACGAGTCGGAATAATGCGTGTGCTTGGAGAAAAACGAGCAAATATAGCAAAATAAAATATTTCAACACGGGCAAATCTCTCAAGCTCACCGTCTTATAAACAATTCGTCAGAAAAAGTGATATGAAAGAAGCGCAACAAATATAACAAAGGAGATAACAAAGAAAAAGTTACGGATGCGCAATTTGCAACCATTTATCATATTCATGTGTGTTTATTTACACCGTGGTAGTAATAAAAACAAACAAGTTAAAAATTAAAGATACGAGATTCAGGAATGTACATAGAGGGGACCACGTTGGTTGAGTTAGGGCATTTAACTTGTATTAGCAAACGAGAGGTTCTGAGTTCGAATCCTGGCGTAGCCCATAGTATTTTAATTTAGAATAGTACAAAAACAATGACATAAAGCAATTTGACCTTTTATCTCCGACACCTAGTGGAACAACGGGAACAAGACAACTCCATTCAAATTAAGTACAATCAATTTGCGATAAAATTGTGTACAGTTGTGTGTTAGCGTATCAGTGAGAAAAAGTTGTGAATAATGAATTGGTTCTAAGGAAAAAAAGGGTTAGAAAATAAGTAACCATCGATATTATGGTAGAACCTCACTAAGAGCATTTCGAGTTGTTTTTGTCACATTTTCGTTTCAAGGAGTGAATCGATTTTTTTCTTGAGACCAATACGAGTAAACCGACCCATTTCGAAAAAGCAAAAATCTGTTATTGATTAGTACTAAAGCCAAAAGAAAGTAGGAAGATGACATAGCTGAAGATAGACAATTACACCCATAGCTGTGTATCAATATGTAGTATATTTATAGATTATGACTTGTATTTTTATGTTTGTTTTTGTAATTTTATACAAATTTTTATTTACATTTTGCTTATGTTTTAGAAAATATTTTAAAAAATTTCATCAATTTTATTTTATAATTATAAATTTGTTATATTTTTTCAATATATCATTGCAATACCTCTAAAAAATTCAAAATTAGTTAGAATAGATATTAGAAAAGAAAAACGAGATAAAATATGAAAATGACATTTTCATACAGATACTAGCTTCTTCTAAAACAATGAAAGCTAACTTTAATTATTTTTTTAAAGCTTCTAGCGCACCCCATTGAGGGGAAAAACCATTAGATGAAGAACAGATTTTCTAAGTATTTAAAAAAAGTATTTTAGTGCAGTGTCTTCTTTATCTTACGAATATACTATTATTTTATTTGGGAGCGAAACAGACTAGTATTTGCCACGCAAGCGGTTCTGAGTTCATATTCTAGATTAGCATATGAAATTTTAATTAGTAATAAAAAAATATAAAGTGATAGATAGGAGGTATGACCAACGCTAAAGATTCAGGGTTCGAATCATGGCATAGTTTATGTTATTTTAACTGAGACTAATATGAAGAAAAATCGTAAAGGTAGTTGAACCACGTTGGTTGAGTAGTTCCCTGAAGTGGCCACGCTAACGATTTGGGTTCAAATCCCGGCACTACCCATGATCATTTAATAGAAAATAACATGTAATTAAATTGTAATGTGATTTGACCTGTAGTAAGCGACACTCAGCGGGTGGATACGTTAGGATCTTTCATATAACAGGAATTAATTTGCAATTGAAATGAAATGAATATAATGGGAAAAAAATGAATAGTATTGAAAAAAATGTAAAATCGTGTGAGCCTTCGTCCGTGACACCCAGCATATAGGTGGACTTTTGAGTCCTCCTATAAAACAAGAATTGGTTTACCATGATGGTCGAGACTTCGACTCGATGTAACGCTACTGGTTCTAGGTTCGAATCCCAGCGTAGTTCATGGAATATAATTGAAGAATAATATAAAAAATAATTTAAATTGATTCGACCAAGAATTATTTAAGTTTTTTGGGTGACTACACTTCACGGCCGAGAAATTAGAGTTTTTGACTTGACAAAAAGTAATATAAAAATATATAAATAATATAAATCATTAGAAAAATATTGAATAATATGTAGAGCGTGAGACCAAGTAGTCAGGCCTTGCGACTCAAATTTGCCACCCTAGCGGTCCTGGTTTCGAATCTTATCACAGCCCATGGAATTTTAATTGATAAATTCTTGTAAAATAGTGAACCTGACAAATTTATTTTAATAGAATTTTGCATATCTTGAGATTTATAATAAAATAATGAACAGAACTAGCCAATTTCGTTCTCTTACAAATATATAAGTGCAATAAATTACATACAAAAGTAATTGTGTAAATTAATACTATAAATTAAAAAGCAACGCTTTATCGCAGGTCAAATGAAATTGGAAGGAAAATGACGTAGGAAAATTTACATTGCATCTTTAAATTGCCATTCCCTAAACCGGTTCTAGTTTTGAAATTATTATCTCGTACCCGCGTCTCTCTTCAAACTGTTCAAAGTTCAAAATGGTCTTGGCACGAACTGAAAACTTTAATAGAGCTGGTGAATATCTCAAGAGTGGTTTCTATTTAATTTCACGTATAAATAACTTCTTCGTTCTTAAACTCTCATAGGATTTAATATGTCGGACATTCAGCGTTTTTACAGTCAGTCGTAAAATCTAAAACTGCTAACATCATACACAAATATCGTAATTCGCCAGTTGAGTAGAATTATCCTTGTGAATTAGTTAAAGCCAGCAGAGGAATCGTAGCACGGTTCGAAACGTCGTAAAAACTGTAATATGTTTCAAAAAAGCGTATTGCGAAGTAATAAAACAATACCCCTAATATAAACTACAAAAATAAATGAAATTTAGCCAATCTATATGGTGAAGTTTAACAATTAATTTGTCGAAGTCATGTCGAGCGGTCAAGAATGAGGTAGTTTAGAAAAACATCTTTCTTTTTTTTGCGAATGGTTCGACCTTTATTCGCGTCGTCTTCAGAGTCTGGGTCAATTAAAATATATATATTGATGGGAAAAAATACAATTTAAGATGTAACCATAAATTTTGAACCAAGTATTTCGTACTCACATAAAGTATGGTGCTATTCTTGTGGTGTCATATTGATTAATTTTGACACTAATGGAGGCATTTTGTAGCGGTTATACTTGAAATAATTGATAATCAAGTTATTTTGGAAAAAAATGATTTGTTGTCAGTTCGAATATAATGGTGGGACTGAAATAAGTTGTGACCTTTTTTTTGGTCAGACTTCGAGTTGCTGAACATTTGTCCGCGGTTAGGTCGTCCGTAATCATCCTGGTAGGGCCTATTCTTTCATTACGTTTTTGTTCGGCCAGTTTTGGCATTTCGCCATAAGAATCGTTTAAGGGTTTCTCTGGTTGATTTTTATGACGAGCGAGACGATTTTTGTGATTTATCATTACATTTTAAACAATATTTATAGTTGTATCGCTATTTCGGTTATTATTATAAAAATATTCATCATTCACGTTGTACTCTGGACTTATTTAACGGAATAGGTTTTGCTCAGATATAAGCACAAGTTCATAAAAGGACGTTTTTAGAGATGATCGATAATGGATGAGAGACAAAGGATATTTATCCGCTGACAAACTGAACAACTAAAAACAGTCCAAGTGGGCCACACAGACGGATTTCGAAAAGGGAATCGGAGCGAGTTGTCCCATCCCCCCGTAGTAAATTGAGCGTTGCCAGGAAACACACCGGTAGCCCTTTCCCAAATACAAATAATACACTTTCCATCAAAAGTATGTTACCTGCTATAAAAAAGAAAGAAAAATACGCAATCCTAGAAGTTTAAATGATTGGAAAAGGTCGCGACAATTTTATGATGAATTTTCTTCCCGTATTAACATTTTTTCATGTCTAAAGAATAAACCGTCTTTCAATTAAGAACTCCATAAAAAAGAGATTAATTTTTTATTTATTATCTGCAGTTTATAAATTGCCATACAATGTTTTCAAGTTTCATTATGAAAATCGAGTTTCAAAAATTATAATCAATGTGTGGTGATTAGTGACCGTTAATCGATAATTATTTAGAAATCGTGAGATGCGGTCTGGTGTGACGTAGGCTTCAGAAATACATTTTCTTTATCGTGCCAACGTTTCGATCTTTATTGAGATCATCTTCAGGGCCTGGGATTTAAAAACATTGTTTACATTTAACAAATACATTTAGGATGTGGAAAAGTGAATTTATACCATGGAAAATATATTTTTTATATTCAATCAAAGAATTTCTACTCACTCAAACTGAACAAGAGAGTAATGCAACATATCTATGATTGCAAAAAACCCAAACAAAATCCTACAGCACTAGCTACCCACCATTTGGAACACCAGCACAATCTCGACTTCAAAAATCCAAAAATATTACATACAGAACAAAACAAACATAAACGTAATTTCTTAGAAATGTTTCGACTTCAAAAATCCAAAAATATTACATACAGAACAAAACAAACATAAACGTAATTTCTTAGAAATGATTTATATCACCAGAGATAAACACAGCATCAATTACAGAACAGATACATGTAAACTCAGTCGCAAATACGCCAATATCATTAATCAAATTCAATATAGATAACATACATATCATTACATTACATTCCACCCATCAAATATTTTTCATAGTCTAATTGTCCAACAATTTAGCTTTCCTTTTCCTATTTATCCCTTTCTATATAATCCTGAAAGGATAATCTGGCCGAACCATTACCAACACATTGTTTCCCTTCGTCGGCTCTTTTCACCTCAAAGAAGCCGACGCCTTATACAAAAATGTCTTTTCTATACCGACTTCCTTCCCCACCCCTTCAAAATCTTACGTGTGTAAACATAAAACTGCAAAATCTCACTGGCACTCTCAACACGACACGCAAGAATGGCACAATTACATAGAAGACAAACACTTTGAGTGAGAAGAAATTCTTTGATTGAATATAAAAAAATATATATTTTGCATTGTATAAATTCACTTTTCCACATCCTAAATGTCTTTGTTAAATGTAAACAGTGTTTGTAAATCCCAAGCCCTGAATATGATCTCAATAAAGATCGAAACGTTGGCATTATAAAGAAAATGTTTTTCTGAAACCTACATCACACCAGACCGCATCTCACGATTTCTGAATAATTATAATCAATCCTAATGAACCTAAACCTAAGTCGATCCTTCACTTGTTCAATATAAATTATCACTTGAATATTTAAAAATTAAAGGCTCTCATCACGGAAAAATTAACAACCTTAGAGCATCTGCAGAAATACCTTCCCAGGACACCATGTGCCATCGTAAGCGTCACTACATGGAATTATGACCAACTAAAGATTTGACATTTACAATGACATGAACTCCCTGTTTTCCAAACTTGAATATAACCGACGAAACTAAGTGATTTTGGTAGTGGTAAGAAGTTTCTCATAAGAAGAGACAGCCCTTGTAAAAAGCCTCCTTGTTATTATATTCTGTCGTTAAATGAAAATATTTCATTCTTGCTTCAATTATTAATAGCTTTATTTAACATTTCTATAATGTACAATTTTTCTTACAAGTAAATAAGTTTGGATCGCAATAAGTAGTATGGATACTCAGACTGATTGATACAGTATAGTCCTGCAGTTTCTGGAAACAGCTAATAGGGAATATGTTCAAAGTTGCAGGCTAAACCTAGGAAATTTAAAGCGAAAAGCTACTGTCGAGCTATCCAAAGTAATACAAAACCTTCACATCAAACTCCATCATACCTTCGTAAAATTTTATAAAATTAAAACAAATAATCGTACCAGCAAGTGAATAATGGGAGAAAGAACGACCATGCCTTTATTTGACTGAGGAGTCAATTTTGTCAGGTATGAAAAAATTCGGTACATAAGGAAAGATCAACTAGCCACATATTTCAATTTCGAATAAGATCTCAAAGGTACGTCATTGGAAGTAAGATAACGGAAATTTAAAAAAAAAACTCATTGGTATATAAGCCTCTTTTATTACGCCAATGAAGAACATAAATAGACACTTCATTAGGATGCAGTATTAGACATACCAATTGGAACCTAACAAAAATAATCGTATACCGCAGTAGTGTAAACGCCTAGTAGGTAAAATGTTCACAGTTGCAGCATAAATCCTTGAAATATAAAGTAAGGAGCTACGATCTACAGAGGCTATTTAAAAAGCCTAAGGCTAGATAGTGAGTTATACGTTAAAACCTATATGAGAAAAAGGCAAAATGGTTCGGTTTGGTAGACGTAGTTAAAATGAACTTTAAACAAATTGATTAATCATAAACAAGCCTAAAAATTCATTTCACTTCTTGACATACGTTAACGCCAATTAATTGTTGTTGAATTTATTTAAAAAAATCGCGTTTCGTTAATCCGCACCTGTTTATTGTTTGGCTCAGTGAGTCGGCGTCGGCGGATTACCAGATAAGAGTCAATCATCTTTCGATCGTTGTTCCGTCGAAGTAAATTTTTTCGTTTTCCTCCACATCGCATCGTCACTATTTTTCCTCATTTATCATCCTCAATATCATCGCCATCCTGTTCATCGTTGGATGGTCGTTTTATGAGGGAAGTGGTACCACTTTATTAACTATTTGGACTGTTTACTAGCTAGTAATATCGATCGATTTGTAAATCGTTAATTTAAGTTCATTTTAATTTTACTTATTTTGAATTCGGATTTTTTTTTAAATTCATTCATTTGAAGTTCACAATCGTTTATTTTATTTATTTTATTCGAAGTTAAGAATTTATTTTACTTTATTTACTTGAGTTTAAATCATTTATTTATTACTTAAAATTATATGTTTATTTAAATAAAGATGATTTATTGATTTATACCTATTTATTTGTAATTGTAATTTAATTGTTTCAATGTTTTATTTTTAATGATTTTTCCGTGAAGGTTTTATACTCGCTTTTAAGTAGTCATATCGTAGTGAGAAAGAAGACCGGCATTGATAGAAACGAGATCGGAGGTTTGCTGGTCGAAAACGACCCTCCCCTCTCCTCAACAACACAGCTTTACAAAATCGTAGAAAATAATTGTACCATAAAGAGCATCATGTTAGAAAGAAGTACCAGTCTGGCGCTGCTTGGCAGAAAATTAATTAAATTTTTAAATCTTACGAGACAATCGAGTAGGGTATTTTCAAAAGAAAAGGAACTTTTAGCTAAAGAGTTAAAAAAATTGGTCTCCTCAAAGCACTACGGAAGGTAAGATCACGGAAATGATGCGTTGGCAAATAGTTAGTAATCCCATTTATTACGAACGTGTGTGGTGATTAGTGGCCGTTAATCGATAATTATTCAGAAATCGTGAGATGCGGTCTGGTGTGATGTAGGTTTCAGAAAAACATTTTCTTTATCGTGCTAACGTTTCGATCTTTATTGAGATCATCTTCAGGGCCTGGGATTTACAAACATTGTTTACATTTAACAAATACATTTAGGATGTGGAAAAGTGAATTTATACAGTGCAAAATATATTTTTATATTAAATCAAAGCATTTCTACTCACTCAAAGTCTTCTGTGTAATTGTGCCATTCATGCGTGTCGTGTTGAGAGTACCAATGAGATTGTGCTGATTGAATATGAAAAATATATTTTGCATTGTATAAATTCACTTTTCCACATCCTAAATGTATATGTTAAATGTAAACAATGCTTGTAAATCCCAGGCCCTGAAGATGATCTCAATAAAGATCGAAACGTTGGCACGATAATGAAAATGTTTTTCTGAAACCTACATCACACCAGACCGCATCTCACGATTTCTGAATAATTTATTACGAAATTTGTCAATAGGATGCAATATTATGCATACGTTTGGTAAAAGCACATGGAGTAAAAAAAAATAAGAGGATATAAACGTCTAAAAAAATATTCATAGTCGGAAGATATGCCCAGAGAACTTAAGCGTGGAGCTACTGTCATAGCTAAAGAAGTACAAAAAATATGCTAGATAGTGAATTATAAGTTTATAACCAAAAAGATCAGGATCGGAATATTCCTGTTTAATAAACTCATTTCAAAATGCTCTTTAGCCAACTCAAAGAAATTCAATCATAGACATTCCGATGAATACCGTGACTGCTTGGTACAGTTTTACAAAAAAGTAGCAAATAATTATACAAGAAATCGCATCATGGTGGAAAAAAATCTATCAGGTATTTATGATAATTGCTAATATAATTTCGTATACCAAGCCAAGAAAAAGAATGGCAAGAAAGGAAAGAACAATTAATTAAGGTTTTTAGTTGGGATGAAAAAAAGTTAATGGCACGAGAAGGATTCGAACCCACGACCTTCGGGTAGATACGCCGCTGCTCTACCACCTGAGCTATCGTGACCTCGATCCACTCGGACATCAACTCCTCATCTCAACCCCACCTTATGAGTTTTCCCTCCTNACGATAGCTCAGGTGGTAGAGCAGCGGCGTATCTAGCCGAAGGTCGTGGGTTCGAATCCTTCTCGTGCCATTAACTTTTTTTCATCTCAACTAAAAACCTTAATTAATTGTCATGTGTTAATTGGACAAGCGGACCACAAAAATAGTGAAATAAAGGAAAGAACATTTAACTATCTAGAAGACAAACAATAAATGTATAAATATAAAACATAAAGTTAATAATAAAACACCTATACCTCGGGGGTTCATAATAACCTCGCAGTTAAAATACCTTCCTAAAAAAAGTGTAATAATTTAACAAAACCTTTTTAGATTTTCTCATTATCCATCCTATTTCAGAAAAATTAGTACTATTGATTTATTTGTTGAGACTATTTCTATTTTTGTTACAGACAATACAAAGCCGTTGAACTAGACCCTGAGAGAGCGAGAGATAATAAAGTGGACAAACTTGGGGGAGTTTATGCGAATGCGAGGGTTTTAATATCTGGAATTGCTCAGGCGAAAAGGAGTGAAAAGGTATGTTTACAATTGCTGAGATATGACTTATCCCCCGCTGACTCTCATTCTCACTGGTAAAAGGACTAACATATTACTAAATGAAAACGCTTCGCTGACACTACATACCACTTTATGCGAAAACAATGGTTTATGAGGGGGATGAAAGGATTTAAAAACTTAACATTGCCCTCTTTGCTTTGGGATTTCATCCGTTTAAATTATACATGCCAATGGAATTGAATATGTTAGCCACTAGCGAGTATTATAAACCTGTATATTACTGTTTTAAACAAATTTGACTTGAAATATTAGAGTTTTCCCTTCTCCAGGGTCGTTACAGTATCTGATTTTTTCATAGTTGATTTTAAAGATCAGCTTAGATTTGAGGAGCTCGTAAAATTGGCTTTTGATTGAAAAAGCAAACGAGTGAATGAGTGATGAGCCTGCTTCGGACATTACCCGAGGGTTGATTCAAAGCAAACAACCCTCGCAAATAACGGAGACTTGGAATCGGGTTTTTTTTATACCCTATCTCTCTAGATTTGAGTGCTGGTTCTTGTAAGGGCAAAAGCTTTAATGTTTCATTACATTAAGGTAAAAATCTGCTAATTTCTACTTTCAGCTTAACGGTTTGTAGCTACAACAGCTAAACGAAATGTAACGTACTTTGATATAAAAATATGGGTAGTGAACAACACTTGTAGAACCACGAAATATCCTGTGGAATTTCAAACTATCATAAAAAAATATTTTGTTTAATATAACTACTTTTTTCCTTCATAACCAAACTGGAAAGAGAATTTGGGAGTTTTTGGATCAGGGTAGCCACAAACAATATTAATTATTGCTCTAACCTTAATTTTATACTGCAATATATTTAGGCTCAAAAGTTCTTGATTTCAAATCCTATTGATCTTGAAATTCACAATTTACAATTTTTTTACCAAAACTCTAAAATTCTGAGACTTTATTAGCCCTCGCAGTAGAAAAGCTCCAACAAAAAATATCTGGGCGAATTAAAACAATCGTGCCACACCCTGCTTATAACCATGATGCCATTCGACTATGTAAAGAGCCAAAAATTGTCTTATATCGTAATCCGAACCCCTGCTTATTATCGTAATGTGCTATATCCTAAGGTACTGATGAATATGTTCATTCCACATGTACCAAGCATTATTACCAAGTTTTTTACGAAAATGTTCCTTAATAAGTTTTGAAATTTTTGTAAAATAATACTCTACCCCTACCATTATACCCCATAAATTATTTTATTGATCTGGACATAAGTAATTATAGTAAGTATATAAGTAATAGTAAGTAAATAACTAAGATTTTTTTCTGAATTGATTAACGAGAGGTTTTTCAAAACAAAAACAATTCTGTTCTCTTTTTCATATGTGTTCTCCTTTCAGTTTAGAATCTAGCAATACCTACATACTTCACTGCGTTTTGTAATTAATTCTTTGAAGTAATTTTCGTAAGACTAATGTGCACAGAATTATACATTATAACAATTTGTCAATTTTTAGTCCATCTGTCAATTCTGTTGCTCATTTTTTGAAGTTTTCTTGTTTACTTCAATACAATTTTCCACTGATATGTGATAAAGTGGTATAAAATTGGTATAAATCAGTATTGGACTTAGGACACTTCCTTGGAGAACGCCAGCCTTTATTTCTAAAAGTTCGGACACACACATTTAATACCGTTCACCCACGTTTACAATTTATACATGAAACCGAAAACAACAAAAAAATACCATTTTTAGATACACTCATGAGAAAATAACCAGATGGCACATTAATCACAGATCGCTACCTCAACTTTACATCAAACCATCCTCTTCATACAATAATAAACACAGCCAAAGGGCTACTTCAAAGAATTATTACCTGAGCCATGAATATTTTCACCTCAAGAACATAAAGATATACAAATATATCTTACACGGATTAATAATGATAATAACTCTACATCAATTCTATCAAACACAGACAAACCACTATTCGTTCACGGCATATTACAAAAATTAACCACATTTCTTTCTTCTGATAACTTTAAAATAGCCTTCAAAAGGTATAACACTATTCACACCCTTTTTCCAAAATCAAAGATCCTACACCTGTAGCAAATAGGTCTGATGTAATTTACAAAATCAATCGTATAAATTGGCAACTTACATCGCAATTACATTCTAATATCCGGATAATAGGTAAAACAACATATTTACGATTGCAAAAAACCAAAACAAAATTCTACAGCACTGGCCACCCACCATTTTGAACACTACCACAATTTTGACTTCAACAATTCAGAAATATTAAATACAGAACAAAAGAAACATAAAAGTAACATTGTAGAAATGGTTACATCAACAGAGATAAACAAAATATCAATTTCAGAAGCTAATATCATAAATCACATTCGATATCAATAACAAAACATATAATACAACATATAAATTAATCATTACAGTCCACATATCAAACAATTTTTACACAGTCAAAACCATAACAATTTATGCTTCCTTTCCCTAATAATCCCGTCCATAATAATCCTGAAAAGATAAGTAAGCCAGAACGACAAACCATTACTATATTTTCCCATTCTCAGCATTCTCACCTCAAAGAAGCCGAGTCCTCATAGAAAAATGAATTTCTATCTCTACTTCTTTCCCCATTCCTTCAAAATCAAACGTATACAAATAAAAAACATTAAAATCTCTTAACACGACACACAACCACGTGCGCAAAGTTACTTGTATGTTTCTTTGGTTCTGTGTTTAATATATTTGAACTGTTGAAGTCGAAATTTTGTTTCTAAACAGAAAACCCACACTTTGAGAAAGAAAAATACTTTGAATAAACCTATAATCTTTACATTGGATACATCATTGTATAAATTCATTTTCACGTGTTACATATATTTGTATAATCCGAACAATGTTTGTAAATCCCTGGCCCTGAAGATGATCTCAATAAAGATCGAAACGTTGGCACGATAAAAAAAATGTTTTTCTGAAACCTACATCACACCAGACTGTATCTCACGACTTCTAAATAAATAACAATTTGATTTGGAAGTTTTTATGTTAATCTAGTTAGAACAGTATAAAAGCAAAATTTCATCTAATTACTTAATTTAATTTAAATTAAACTTCTCAAAAATGAATAGGGGCTATTGCCAATTTTGTAGTATTTACTTTCCCTCTCCAAATCATCAATATAAAAAAAAGTTGGGAATATTCAACCTTTTCCTTAACTAGGAACAGTTTTCCTGAGAGTTAAAAGTAAATAAGTAGTACTGATTCGGAAGAATTTTTTTATTGTAGTAAGCCTTGAATGCTTTATGTACGCCCATAAACACGGCAGAACAGATATGATTATTGTCTAAATCTATTTCTGAATATTAATTTATTGAGGTTTAAAATCACTGGAAATAACGATATTGTTCTAAACGGCATTTTTATTCTGCCATCTTCAGATTTCAGAAAAATGTTTTAACCCTTTTGCGGCATTAAATAAATTGTTTAAATTAACAATTCGTTTTCTGGGTAAATTAGTCAAATATTAAGGTTGAAAGAAACCGGGTATTCCGTGGTAGTTTAATTCAGCCCTTTTCAGCCATGCGGTCACTTAAGCTTTTTCGGCCTTTCCTTCCTTCAATGAGGCAACTCGTTCAAACTCAATTTTCAATTAGGCTGACATTTTCCGTGTCCATGAGATTTTCTGTTGCCCACACTGTTATGCATCGGAATTTACGTATAATTTAGACGTGAACAATAAGTATTGGTTGCTGGTCATAACTCGAAATTCTACGCTTATATGAATGCTAAAAATGAGCTTTAGAGCCCGAACGCTCACTATCATTATTTGTGAAATTTTCTATGGGTAAGAGATCAAATCTTGGGCCTTACATGAGTTTATGTTCTATTTCATTTCAAGTTTCAAGCAAATTCTTTCGGATTAATAAACTTAATCAATTCTTCATGTAAAGGTGTGTTTTTGTCACATAGTAGAAACAGGCACAAGAAACTGTGAAGCCCATAATATAATATATAACTTTAAATGAGTGATCGATCCACGTTACTGACATTGTAACTCGCTCTCTCAAACAATGTACTTTGTTACAGTTTTCTCGGAAAAATGCCAATTGAGTTAAAAAGCGATGTAACAAAGTTCTTGAATTACAAGAAGCTCGCTCTCTTCAAGCCTAACTTTGTTTTTTCAAAGAACAATAATTCACGAGAATTGTTGTAATAAAATATAAATAAACGTGATGCTAGGGATCAATCGGGGAAAACTAAGAGAACACAAATCATTTTTATAGGCATTCCAATGCGAAAATTATTTATTTCTTCGGCCCGCATTAACATTCATAAAAGAAGTTCATAAAGTCAGGAGGGAGGAAAAACTGATCGCATTTTATTAGGAAGAGCGGTCTCTCAGCCGGAGAGTTATTCCGTTGGAATTCCGTTTGGTGTATAACACTGTTTCTGGCATGTCCGGTTCCAACCGTCCAATATGTTTCCTAAGGAATCCGATAGATATTTAGGTATTGCCCCTTGTTCAACAAAAAAATCTCCGAGTATATCATTCATATGTCCAAAATATGGTCCTTTTGTTCAGTAAGTTTTGCGTATTCCGATGAAGATCGGCTTTACAACAAAAATTCTTTGTTTTTATGGGCCAAAAGTGTTAATTTCCCTCACCCGTCATTTAACAACCCCTTTTACAAAACCAAGGAAGTAAAAAAATAAAACATTACAAGTATACGTGAGCATTAAAGGCACAATGGATATTCTAAAGATGGCTATCTACAGATGACCATTGCCTACTGTAAAGGCTATGGAATCTAGGAAAGAAAATCTCGATATCATATCCACGAAAATAATTCTATACCTCATTAAGAGATGCATAACAGGAAAAATTGGTACCAAACAACACAATTGTCAGAAAAAAGTGAAAGCCAAAATTAAAACATTAAAATTCACCCGCCAAGTAATTTTCGTTTCCCTCTTGTTGCGATTTGGCTCTCAATAAGATAAGAATTAGCAACATAACTTTACGGTTAAAATATCCTCAATACAACACAGATCCTGATTTTTTCGGTATTTCCATCAGCCATCTTTTCTCTGATTAGCTAGAGATATATGCTATGTATAACATCCTCAAAGTAAGACACTAAACATCTTGAAACGAATGATTTTCTTGAGGATTGGTAGAGGTTTTTTACTTAATTGTTAAAATGCCTGTCGAAGTTGAACATATCAAAACAAGATCTAAAAAGATATCAAAACATGGCGAATGAGCGAATCTCGACGCCACAAAAAAATAAAAATAAAAAAATAATCGAAAAGCTCATAAATTTGAAACTTCTAGTGCCACTGGAGCTGGCTGCTCTTGAGCTTTTCATGAAATTTTCTTTTGTCAAAGTTTATTTCACAACCATGCAAAAAGTTCGGAACCGAAACGGAACAAGCTACGAGGGTTGCTTGGGGGGGGGCAAAAGGATTAGCAAAAGAAGAGACAAAATTACAGAAGGGGAAAACGAAATAGAAGGTTCAAAAAGAGAAAGAGTGTATTTATTTCATGTATTCCCTCAATCACACGATTTTCTCATAAAAACATTTTTTAACTAAGAACAAAACGGAATTTTCATAAAATAATTGTACCCTTCTGGTAACACTGATAAAATTAGTAATCGCAATAAAATTAGTAAATAAGAAAAATAGATCAACTTTTTTCTGACGTCCTACTACCCTTGAAGGGAAGGAAAGGACATTAGAGGTCAGACGCAATAGACTAAATTTTAAGTGCATATCATCAAAATTTTAAACTTTTCCTCCCTCAATAATTTTTTTAATATGCTCTTCATTTGTATCATGTATTTCTTTGGTAGGAGTTATTACAATGATAACGAGCCAAAATGTTCATAAAAATTTAATTAGATTAAGGAAAAACAGTAGCAATAAGGGAAGAAACGTTTTAATACACGTCCGACCCATTTAGCCGGAACAATTAATTAAATGTTTCTTAATCAAGAATATAAATATTCATCGCTCGTTCTATGAGGTATTCAATCTCCTGCTTCCTCCAATGAGTACCACTTTTTTGTACGTGTACCATCTACCTCTCGGGACGTAACGCCCCGAATTTATTAGGATGCAGGCTTTTATTAAAGTCTTGTAAGGATCCGTAATCAGATAGAACGTGCAATAGAGAGGGCGAAACGGTACTTACGGTGATTTGTTCGGCCCGTGGGCGCAGATAAGACCTAATGTGGACACTGGTCCTCTTTTGTTCACTCTAAGCTGTTAAATTGTATCCCTAAATCTCTGATATGTCTCTCCAATAAATCAAGCGTTAATAACTAAATTGATTTTCGCTTTTCAGATGTGCGATAACGATTGAAAAGTGGGCAACATTTTATCTAAATGGTAAAAACGCTTTGCAGAAAACCAACCTAAACTTTACTTTCCCCTGATCAATTTCCTTTGGCTTGCCCTCTCTTAATTATTTCATCCATTTTTAATTAGAATTTACAAAATAAAAAAATATTTATTATTATTACTATTTACATTATTTGTATTATATTACTAATTATTTATTACTCAATTATAAGTAAGTGGTAATTATTGCTAACTATTAACGTTTTGTATCTCCCTACGATAGTAATTTTTGTCATTTTTTTTATACAAGTCATAAAACGTAGGCACTCTCAACACGACACACAGTAATGAAACATCTACACAGAAAACAAACACTTTGAGTCCTGAAGATGATCTCAATAAAGATCGAAACGTTGGCACGATAAAGAAAATGTTTTTCTAAAACCTACGTCACATCAGACCGCATCTCACAATCTCCAAATAGTCATTCATTAACGGTCACTAAACACCACCCATAAAACGTTGAAATCATCGTTAAATAATTACACAGAATTTGAATTAAGTGGTCTAAACATTTTTTTTTAGTATCACAGTAGTAGGTAACTAATATCAAATTTTATTTTTTATGTGACACCTACCAAGTTTTGATTCATTTTCATATAACTAGTTTTATAATATCATATGTGCTTTAAACTTTAGCCAATGGTTTAAGTATACTTATTTCAAACTTGAAAAACACAAGATAGATAATATACACAGGTTAATTGTTTCATTTCGGCCGAATCATTGTTTTAAACAACTGAGTTTACGTTTCAGTCTTCAAAGGTGACGTCGTAGTGGCTAATTATTTGGCATGGATAAAATATGGGAATTTGGATTAGTCGTTGTTTGTTTGTAGAGTATGTAGGAGGCGATGAGTATAACCAGAATTTATATTTCACTCAAAGTCACGTACGATGCAGTTATTAACTAACTCTATTTGGCTTTACTTGCATTCTATTGGGTTGCGAGTTGAAAACATATTTCCGATCTATACAGCCAGATTGGACGGATTGGCATTTTACAGACAATGACTTTTGTCTTAAGGTGAAGTTACTGAGACAGGAGTATTGGTTTCAGTTGGAAGGTCCAGTTCCGTATCTGTTACTGTTGTAGTGGTATGGTTCCGTTAATCGTGAGTCAAGGGATAACCCTAAATATGTGACGGAATTTTTACAAGTAATCTATGGGTAAGATCACTTAGTTCGGTCAGTAAGTGAAGAAAACCATGGACGATTTTCGAGCATTAATCTTGAATCTCCATCTGTTGGTATATTGGTCAATAGCGTCCATAGATGTTTGGGCTTTGTTTGATGCTTCTTCCCTTGAAGCTCCACTTGCAAGAACTGCGATATCCTCTGCGAATTGCGCTGACGCAGTATGTGTGAGAAATACACTAAGCAATGTACATCCGTGGGTCCTACTACTACCAAGGAGCACACCGGCCTGGATTTCGTGTTCATCAGAAAATAGATCGTTGTACGACATCTTGAACGAGCGTTCTGACGGGAAAGATAGAATGAGGCGGTAATTCGTGTCTGTAAGATGAGGTTTTAGTTTAACATGTGAACGGTTGTGCCGCACTCGGTCGAAAGCAAGTTCAACAATATATTTCCTTAGTATTTTATCACCGACTCGATGTAACTTTCATGGGCAAGAATGCTGACTTGTAAATCCGAATTGCGTAGTAGGAACAAGATTATTGATTTGCTGGATGATATAGGGATATAACTGACTAATAATTACATAAAAATGTCGCAAATACAATTAAAACTTATACTATGGACAATAGAGACTTTTTGTCCCATTTGATATGTTTTGTTTTTTTAATTTGTAGTGCATTACAACTACGTTCAAGTAGTTAACATGTAACAATGAGCAAGGTAATACATATAAAATTTAAAAAAGGAGTGGAGAAAATACTCATTGGTATTACTTCAATGATGCTAAAATATTATCCGTTTGATTGATAATTGTGTCATTATCACTTTCACTATCATCACCATCACTTCCTAAGAGATCTCGTGGCCATTGTCTCTTAGTTCGCGAGGGGGTTCGAGGGGATTCGTCCGGATACGAGCTTTCTGATCTGCTGATTACGGTAGTTGGGTTTGTCCTGTAAAATTTGCGGTAACGGGAACGTATTTTCTTGAACGAACTGGATATGTAAGTCTTTATGTGCAGTTAGGTTCGATAAATAAAATGGAGTATCTAGTATTTCTCGTAGGATTAAGGACTTGGCAGTAGGAATGTTTGGCTGAAGCCCACACTTCCAGTCCTTAAGTCCAAATCGGCTTAACTATGGTTTTGTAAAGCAGCCTTTTATTTTTGACACGTAAATTAGAACGTTTGTCGAGAAGTCGTGCAAGAGCTCTATATCGTGTCATAACCTCCTGACGTTTCAGTCTTGTGTGAGGATTCCACGTCAGGCGTTTGTCGATGTACAGTCGGAGGTACCAAAAGTTTGACATGTAGAATAATATTCTAAAGTATAGACCATGTATAATATAGTGTTTACGTTTCGTCAATTACGCTTATTTTTACTACTGTGTCAATTAATTCAACATTGCTTATGTAAAAAGTAAGTAATTTTATCTATTACTGCTTTTTCTGAGAGATCAGCTCCTTGTAATTTATTTCTGTATAAGAATTAAATTATAAATTCAGTGTATTAATAAAATGAGAGTTCTATAACAATTACTCTTGTTGCATTACTTCTTAATGTTTTTTTAATCTCTAGAGAAAAGTTGTTTCAACTTATTGCTCATCGAGTTTTAAAAAATGAAAAACGCTTTGAACTTTATATCAATCGTCGGATGACGTACTCATTGTACAAATATTATTTTCCTAGTATTATTTTACAACTAGAAATAAAAACTATTGTGGTAAACAAGCCTCTTCCGTTTTCAATTAAACAAGACGATCAATTACCAAGGTTGGGTTTGTAGGAGGAACTGTGACATTTTCTTATCTCGATCCGGGCTTAATTAATCACAGGTCCAATGTGCTAGCCGAACCGTATGAACTCCCCGATATGAACCGAACGGAAAATTAACGGCCAGGATTTTCACTGATTTCGGGAAACAATCGAACGTTCAAACCGGGGCGAATCGAATATTTTTCAACCGGGCTTTTTTTCCATTAATCCTGTATAGGACGGCTTCGTAGAGGAACAAAGGGATGCGTTTTGTGGCAGGGGGCGAACATGCCACGTGCCTGCCAAGGGCTATGTTTTTTCCTGGTATACGAGTTTAAATAAATTCCCTTTCCTTTATATAGAACATGGGAAATATTATGGTTTCGAACGTAAATCGAACGGAAATCCTGTTAAAAAAGGAAAATTCATGCTATCAGCTAGAATAAATATATTAATGTGTGTAATTACTATTGCTCTACAACCTCATTACACAGAGTCCTGCTTATTTTAAAAAGAAACAATTCCTGGTCTTTAAGATATTTATCATTATACCATTACATAACTGTTTCATTTTTCACACACGTTTTTTCAGATAAAAATAGTAATTATTTTTAAAGGCGAAACTCACTAATTACAATTGGAAAGGTTCTGGAGGGTAATGAAAAGGCGGACGAGGTGTCTAAGTCCGGGACGTCCCAACTCCAGACAGGACAACTGCAATTTGGTCCTACGACGCTTACAACGTAAAAAGAACATGATGAGAAAGTGGCAGCGCCGGTGCGCCGAGTCGACTGAGAAGCACTCACGAAAGAGCAGTGTAGGTGGCCTTCGGAGGATCTGATTCGTAGAAGAAGAGTCATCCGAGGAAGATAGGCCAAGCGAGGTTGACACCTTTACACACTTATATTTTGATCAAAGCCCGCAATGTGTCCGGTAAATAGAAAAAGGTTACTCGATGTATTCCACTTAATTAGGGGTACAATTCCGTGGATCCGTATAGAGAGCGCGTAGGAATGACATCCAATAAGAGTAACCCCAAGTACCAAATACCTGGGTTTCCTATTCCGATTCGTGGAGGAAACAGTTTTATTTTATTATTTCCAGAAATAATAGTTTTAGAATGTGTTGAGAGTGAGTGTATTCATCGGCGTGAATTCGTGCAGTGAGAGGGCCGATATTGTGACACCACCCAAACTGGTATATAATTAGGACAGTACGTATTTAAGAGTGAGTGGATTTGGATTTAGGAACTGGTTGCGTTTGGGATTGAAAACCCTTGGAGCCCAAGCTCAGCGAATGGCTGATCCCAGATTACAAAAGATTATGATGTGTTGACTGATTTTACCCTAACATTCCAATATTCACTTGACACTCTATCAAAATTATAATTAATGTGAAATATTTTTATTCATATATCATTAAAACAATAAAGATTTAATTTTTAGATTGATTATTACAAAAATAAATATATCTTAAAATAAAGGGCGGAATAAATTATAATGGGAAATGTGCCACAGGCAAGTTTAAAACCCAGAAACTTAACCGGCTGAAATTCATCTATGCCACTTTTCTGATGTTGATTAGCTTTCAGAAAGCCAAGATAATTTATAAATTATAAGTTAAATCTTGTTGTGTTGGGGTGCAGTTCTGCTTGAGTACATTCATAAAGATTTATGTATAAATCTTGACGAACCTTTTTAACGGTCTATTTACACTGGCTGCAAACGAAATCGCACGAGTAGAAGCGTAATCGCAAATAATTTTATTGACTTCATAATTTTTCCTTTACTAAAAGGACGTTGAAATATCAATGATTTGTGGCGAGCATTGATTTTCCATTGATATCGTACGTTTCTACCAAAACTGCCTTTCGAAAATCGAATAAATGAAGCAGTTTAAGTGAAATCTAACGATCTATAAGAAGTGTCCATAGCAACATTATGTAGTTTTGAAATTCCTTACAAATTTTCCGTGCTTAAATTTTCTAGGTTTCTGGCAACGCAACTAAGGGATCCTTTGAAGGCATTCAGAAGTTGTTTCCTTCTTTAGACAACTTAACTAATTTTAATGTAGATTTTGAAAATAACCTAAATTTTAATGGCAAATGTTTGGTGGGTTTGGTGCGACAATCCGTTTTTTCCAAAAATCTCATCTCACACGGAACCAACCTGTATTTACAACCTACAATTTACATAATTCACTAGTTTTCGTGGTCCACTTGACCAATTAATATCTTTCAATTAATTAAGGTTTTTAGTTAAAATAAATCGAAGTCAAGATAGCTCAAGCGGTAGAGTAGCGGCGTATTTAGCCGAAGGTCGTGGGTTCGAATCCCGCTCGTGACACTGACTTTTTTATCTCAACTAAAAACCTTAATTTCTAAGACATTTGAAACAGCTGGGAGTCATTGTGGGGTCGTTCACACAGTGAAACACTCGCTTATGATGCAAATCAGGCGTCATTGACCTGATGAAACAACACACAAATGACGTCAATGTGGCGACATCCCTGGTGAAACAATTTCCACGACACCCACTTGGCGTCATCCACCTGACGAAACAACTCACTCATGACGCCAGTGTGGCTTCGTTGGAATTGAACATTCCATTATGAGAGCTCAATCTTACGTCCTCGGTTTCGGTATGAAACCATCCAAAATCATTCGGTCCTATTGGATTGAAATCTTTTTCGACTTAGATAATAAGCAAATTTTATTAATTCAGTCCAAAAATCACATGATTTGCGAATGGTAACGCATGTTGGGATTGTTGCCTATTATAAATTTTAAGGAATAAAGTATAGATAAATAAGTAAGGATCGAAATTAAAATAATAAAAGTGTTAAATAAGTTTATATATCAAAAACGTACTTCAAAGGTAGAAAGTGGACGCCTTCACGACTATATATAGCAATGTTGATATTTTCTTATATATCACGTGTATTCACAATTAGTACTAATCACGGGTGATCAGGTAAGAACTCGTAACAATATTTGCTTCCTATTTTCTCTTTCTCATTCAATGAAACCTCATTTGAAGAACGATTTACATCCAAAGACGTCAGCGAGCACGACTGAAATTGATATTTCATGAGATTTTCCACGAGGCTTAAAGCGGAAAATGGACGATGATATGTCCGAGATTTCCGTCTGATTAACCATTTCTCTTCCTCTTCCTGGAATAGATCAAATTGGAAATTTATCGGCCCAATTCAGCCAAACCTTAACATGAAACTCTATTAGAATTTAATGATTTTCTTCTCCTCATTCGGCGAAGTTATCGTTTATAGACTTAGCCAAATAATAACAAATTTCATTTTCTGGTGAAAAATGTCGATAAAATCAGCCAAAAATCATGATATGGAATATGTTATATAAAACAAGTTTTCGTTGTTGTTTTTTTCAATTGTTGACCTATTTGTTGGGTTAATTTTGCCGGATCTTTTTAATTTGAAAAAACCGTCCACACAGTTTTACAATCATGTAATATGCAAAGCAATATTTATAAATTAGCTGATGTTCTTTATACATATAATGTGGAAAGTTTAGGGGATGACAAACAACTGACTATGTATATATACTTCTTTCCATGGCCTTTTGCTCTTATTTTTCAACTTGCAAGCCATTTGAGAGTCTAGACCTGTTACTGATCTCTGTTTTTATATCGAAACTAAGTAGATATTGTAAAATGCTAATCTCTCATTTGTATTTGTAATTGTCATTGGATTTTCCTCAGGTTGTCAACTACACAATAGACATTAAACATACAATATAAATATATACATCACAGTCCCTACACAAAGAAGTCTGGTCACATTTACTCCCCCAGGTTTCTCGATATTCATGCCTTTTAAAATTTCATAAAATATTTGTTTGTTTTTTAATATTTGTATGTTTCGTCTTGGTGTTGTCGAAAATATTTAACTTTTACATTGACATATTACCGTTCAAATAAATAATCCATTAAAAGATAAAGAAATAAATAAAGATAAAGAAATATTTTATGGGTTCCGTATGCTTTTAACTCCAGAAAAAATTAAATCAAGTTTTTTGGTTAATTTCAGACAAAATTTCCATTTGGTTTTTTTACATTAATAAAGTATGTACATTTAGTGAATCTACACCCATCATCAGCCATACTTATAAAAATATATAAGGATAAAATTAATTAGTTAAAATAAATTAGTTTGCATCAATTTATTGGTATTAGAATAATGTAATAATTTACTGTATACTATTAGATTTTAAAAAATATGATACTCTTTCATCTGTAAGTTAAGTATATTTTTTATATATTTTTGAATTATTTTGAAATAATAATTAAAACAAAAAGAAAGAATCAATTACTTGTTGACCTGCATGGTCTAGATGGAAGAAGGTTACCCTTTTTTTAACTGAATATGTAATGAACGATGTTTTCTTATATTTCGACCTTAAAAGTTCAACTTATGATTTTTCCTTCTCGAAGGTGGGATAATAGGTCATCTCAAAAAAACAACAACCAGTTTTTCTTTCAATCCACACGTTTCGGATTTATTTTAATCCTTCCTCAGATGAGTTAACGCAGACGACCACTGTTTTAACCACAGCGTTAACTCGCCTGAGGAAGGATTAAAATAAATCCGAAAAGTTGTGGATTGAAAGAAAAACAGGTTTTTGTTTTTCTGAGATGACCTATTATCTCACCTTCGAGATGGCAAAATCATAAGTTATATAATAAACATTATATATTATATATTATTTTTATTTTAATTATTAAAGAAAGAAAAAACTAAGTCCAGAAGACTGATTACTTATTGTTAGATCTGAAATGTCTGTATTCCCAACACTTTCAAATCCCCTTTGTGTTGCCATGTAATTTATTCTTATTTTACGCCGGAACGTTGGCGTTTAAGCCTTCTTTTCTCTTCATACTTTAAATATTTCGCAATATTGAATAATTGTAATTTTTTTCTTTTCCATAAGCTCGCAGTTAAACTTAATTGAGATTAGTTACATTAGCTTCACAACTTTTCTGTACAGGAAAACAGTACAATTCCAAGGCTAGGCGGCCCAATTTGTCCATGGGCCGTGCTAAAGTGGGCACATTGTACATTTTCTATATCTAATCGATGTAAATCACTCGAACTTCTATTCTATTTTAAAGCCGGCAGAATGGAGAGCATTACAGTTGAAATATACCAGGTGGAAATATGCCACTAGGGTTCTTCGAGTTGGATTTTTTCCCGGAGATCCGACGGCAAGGATTTATTTCTAGTGGCGTTGAGTTTATACTTCCGCTGGTTAAGGCAGGGCCACTCTCGCACGCCCATATTTCGGCACTTTATCCAAATCTTCCTCTGAATGCCGTCCAACGTCACAGTGTGAAAAACATTTCACATTGATATGAACGAGGAGCTATTTTTGTTTTCCGCTTTCACTTTTTCTTTTTTTTTCTTTTTTTTAATCAAAACCTAAACACTAACTGTTACCGATAGTACTACACTATCGTAAGTAGATTTATAACATGTACTGAAAAAGGCATGAAAATATAAATAGGGATAAAGAACGTTCTGTTCGTCCTTAATTTCAGCCGATTAAACCCATTTCAGCTCCTTATTAAAATTGTCTGTTTGCAAAAAGTGATCAATACGGGAGTGTTCCAATCTGTATCCAGCTGGTAAATAAATAATTGTTTTCTATTTTCCTTTATGTTCCTTTCTCTGTCTTTATTTTTTAATCTCTCAGATTATTTGCATGGTTCCATTTATTTTTGCCCTTTTTCTACATCTTATACATAATTATCATTATTATACATTCTTTGCCTTTTCTACTTGACCTTTGAAACCGAGGAGAACCGTGGTGGAAGAAATATGTTATTTAGTAAATGTATTAATATTGGAAAATTTATAATTTTATTTTGTTTGCAGTTAGTTTACCTTATTTTCTTTCAATTCAATTTTTGTTCAAAAAGAAACCCTTTGATTAAAATTATAGTGTCTAAGCAGCAAAATGATCGGAAACTACCACATTACAGGGTCCTCACAACTCAATTAATTATTTTTCTTCATCACTGAAGAATTCAAAGTGCTGTGTAAAATTATTCTATTTATTTAAAGAAAAAAAGAAGAACAGTTTTCCCTCAAATGTTCTCATAAAATGTTGCGATTTTCTTCATAAAATCAAAAGAAATGGCATTCACTTTGAAACAATCTTGAAGAGGTTTTATATCGTATCTCTTAGATTGTACTATTTCATATCGTAAAATCCCTCGGGTTTATTGCATCTACCTTGTGAATCCTTGTTAAAACGGAGGGAATGAAATGATTCCTCATCCCTATTTGTCGTCTTTGAATATTACATTCGAAAGGTCCCGGCCCTTTGAGGCCAATTTGTATTCCATTGGCTATCCACATCCCAGGACCCTAGGTCAAAAAGAGCCCCGGGCTGCGGTCCACAAACTATCATGGTAAATATCGTAATGCGTTCTTTAATAATTAAAATTTTCCTCATTCTTCCAGATCGTATGGCTAATTTATACCATAATTCATCTGGTACACCACCAGGTATTTTTCTAATTGCCCCCGAAGTCGGACAGACATCGGTCACGACCTTAATACCGACGAGGTTGTCTGTGCCACTTGGCTATCGTTTTGCTTGTTCTGAATATAACAAGCTGATAATATCTGAGCGTAAACGGCACGTTGATTTTATTCTTGATCAGTCACTTTGTGCACCTATCGGTAATTAAGTCCATTCTTTTATTACTTTGTTGCAAAGCTAGGGTCTGAGTGTAGAGATTGGATGATACTCAGCGAGGATTGTTATTTAACTACTAAAGTGTGTGGCTCTGTCAAATTTGTGATATGTGGGTTCAATGTAAGTATGCTTTCCATGTAATGCCCAATATTTGCTTAGATGAACGGAATCTTTTTTTTTATTGTTTTTGTATTAGTCCTGGACGCCTGAACCAAAAGTCACGTGTTGTTTTTTGCACAATTGAGCCAAATTCACCAGTGGTATAGAGATCTAGGTATTTTTGAATTGCTTGTGTGACAAGGGATCGGATGGTGCGGTTGCATGCTCGAGCCGTGTATATTGTGTAAGCCATGTAGAGTGTGATGAGAGTTGGTCCTAAGGTATTTCCTTGCGGAATTTCAGATTTGATTAGAATGACGAATCCGATTATCACTTTAAACCAGCAATCCGACAGGAAGGACTTCAAATGAGGGAAAATTAAACTTCACAAAACCAGTATAAACCAATGTTGACCGGTATTTGTTTGATCGAAGGATTACTTTGTTATATTTATCGTGGTGTGGCCTGACGTCTGAGTTAAACGTGCCTTTGTTGCTTGTTAACTTGATCCACGATCCAGTACAGCAGCTGGTAATGATTTGTTGTGTGGGTAAGTCCACAGTATAGATTGTGTAGAGTATTGGTTCATTTTTACGCAACGGCAACTTTAAATTGGCATGATGCTTGAAATATAGATAAATAGTGTAAGGTCACATTTAGATAAGGCTGTAAGGTCACATTTAGTCGTACATTCACACATCCGGCTGAGGTGCTTATTTAAACCGTTTACCATCTCGAATATAATAAACAGTGTCCAATGGCTAAGTTATCAGATTGTGTTCCTTGAGGTAGAACGTCCTAGTTCAAGACCCGCAATTTTACTTCTTCACATGCGGAATTGTCGAAATGTGGACAGGTTATAATTTCTGCCCTTACAACAAAGAATCCCGACTGAAAAAATTACAGAAATCTAACAATGAAGGTTTGGTTAAATAAACACAAGAAAAGACAAACCACATGAACTGCAGGTTCATGTCCCCAAAAATCTCAAGAAAACCTATAACATTTTTGTTATTTACTCGGATAATGTATTTTATTTTGTAATTAAGAATATGTCATATTAACAAGGAACATTGTAAAAGCTAGCAGTTGAAAAATGTAAGATGTATATTTAAGCCCGATAATCACTTCAGATACTAAAAACACTTCGTTTAAAATAGTTTTTAGTAAGAAAATATATCTTTCATTACAGACATTTCCAATTGTGTAGTTAAAATACGTTCATGTCTACAATTTTAGTCGGTGCATTGCGTTCTTTTTTTCTCCGGCGTCTGTCAAGGCAGCAGACTGCGACGAACGTCAGTCCGAAGAATCCCGCCCGCTGCATGAGAAATGAAGCAAACGTCGGTCCGAAGTCTTTGTGTTTCAAGACGAGGATAAGGAAAACCACTGTGTAGATTAGCATACCGAATGCCGTCACAACGAACATGACCTCAGCAATCAACAGGAGCGATATGTTGTCCCTGTATGAAGCGATGATGAGCAAAATGGCCGATGGAAGGAGAATGAAGTCGCATAAAAGTTTATACAACATGATCCAATCCGGTTCCATAACCGTGGCAGCGACGTATGTAAAGAATACAATATGAATCATGGCATAAACCATCATTATGAAACCGAATAAAATAGCGCCAGCTTTTGTAACGCACATTTCGCATATCCGACATCACACTATTTTCTATCAGCTGGTAAATATAATGTGGGAGGTTTATGGGACGTCAAACAGGTGAGGTCATCGCCGACCCTCTGCCTGTTTTTACTTCTATTTCTAGACTTTCACGCGTTTTTTTTTCTGCAGCCGTCTGAGCGTCTCGACCTTTTTAGTATGCTTTTTATACGTATACTAGTCGATATCCTAAAATGATAGCCTAGTTTGTACTTCAGGTTGTCAAGTATCAAATAAAAAGAAAACACGATCGGCAGAGTGGACCTATCAACACCTGATACGAACATAGAAGTCTGGTCACATTCACCCCTCCAGAGAAGGTACTCTATATTCCTCGGGGTGGGTCGAACCAACTCCATTCTCGCTAATAACTTACTTTTACTCTCCAGATGTCACACACCCCAGAGTACTCGATATTCCTTGGGGTGGGACAAAACAACCCCCTCTTTTTACTCTAATATGATAATGAAATAATTTCAAGAAATTAACATAAAGACAGTATAGACTCAGTACAAACACTATATACATTTAAAAATCGCTATAGCTTTGAGGTACCGAAACAGCGATCAGTGCTTTATACCGTACACCAAGACTACGCACAGGTCCAACGTTATGCGAAAATAATGCGTACATACGTCAAGCCTTCTTCAATTAAAAAAGTGCTGGACCGTTATTCTACCCTTGCATAACGGACACCTAAGCGGTCACCTTCCGGCCAGAAGGCCCATTGTTATTCTTGTATGGTCTATGTATTCTTCGTGAATCATAGTAGGTTTAAAAAATGGGAAAAATTGGAAATCCTCTCTACTATGTTTTTATTAATCGAAGGCCATTCGTCGAGTTAGCGTTGTAGCAAATAATTTTCCTTAATCCACATGTGGCTGCTTCAGTGTGGTCAATAAACCACTTTACCAAAAAGTTGGATGGTAACACTTTCCAACAATTATTAGTAAGTTTTTCTCATGGAAAATGTTGGTTGTACATTTGTATTTTACATGGGGCACAAAGTTAATCATAGGCCAAATTAACTTAGAAAAGTCTAAACCACAGCCATTTTTATGATATATTTGTTATATAAAAATTAATATTTATCTTGGATATACGTCATTTTAAAAATAGTTTCTTTCTTATTCGTATGAAAATCGGTTTGGCCTTAGTTGAGTCAAGGTAGAATTTGGCTATTTGTTAGTGCGCGCTTTATTGTCTTGCTTCTTTTTGTATGATTCTTTGTCTACAACGTAGACATTAAATTAGTTCAAAACTAGACTTCGACGTTAGTAAAATTTGCCATTTTGATAACGCCTCTGCGTTCTTTCTTCTTCCGTCGAATGTCAAGGCAGATTGTTGCAATGATAATTGACAGTAAAAAAACAACCCGTTGACCCATAAATGTGATATAAGTTATGCCGAATTCTTGCATTTTGTAAAACAGATAATTTACTATTATAAAGTAGAGGATGTAGGCGAATGACGTGACGCCGAAGACTACTTCGCACACCATTAAGATCGCCAGGTTTTCCGTCGAAAGTGCCATAAGCAATAGAATAGCACCAGGCAAAACATTAAAATCCAACATAAGTTTTAACATCATTAGCCAATCCGGTGTCAGGTCGAAACCGTACATGTATGCAAAGAATGCAATATGCACTAACGAATAAATCACCAAAATCACACCGTATATCGCGGCACACTTCTTTGACGTACACATTATGAGCAGATGAAGTTATAGTCCGTATTCTTGTAGTCCAAAGTTAACTTGTACATATTTTATTTATTTTGTTATAATAGTAGTATCAGCTGATTGAAATAATATCGTTCATACAATTCATGTGTGACAAGAGAAAAAGGAATATGCACTGACCATATTTTGACATTTTTTGTGGTTTGGTGATCGAAAGCATTACAGCTGAGGACAGTTAGGATACTCAGTACTGTTTAAAAGCTAATGTGCCTGGATATTGCTGGAACAATGAGAACCACTTGGGAATCTTCGTCCAGGGAGTAGCTAGAACCACAATTCCCGGGCTGCTGGGAGACGCTCCGATAGCCTATCCTCATAAAAAGTACCAATTAAATATATGCATCAATGTTTTGACGATTGAAAATACAGCTAAGGAGAGTCAGGATCTTCAGTACTGTTCAATGGCAAGCGTGCTTAGATATTACTGGGCAAATCAACCTCTTTTTCTGCACTGGAAGTCCTCCTGACCACTAAATTTCATTCTTTCGGCTGGAGGTGGGAAAAATTCGATGAGGAAACTCACTGGTCCGTGAACCCTTTTACGTCATACCACACATCAAAAATTGATTTAAGAAAGTCCTAGGATTAATGGGATTGTATTACAGGACAAAGGCATTTAAACAGTTAATTAAAAAAACCATTGTAGAAACTACTGAACCTAGAGTGTAAAGACTAAAACAATAGTACTTCTAGGACAGTACAGACTACTGAAACATATGTACACACTCAAAAGTGATGTCAATCAAAACCTTCGCGAGGACATAGTCTAAAATCAATCCTCTACATAATGATCCTGAAGTCCTTACTCTCGGATTGATGAATTAAAGTGAGAATCGCTTCTGATGTACATCACTCCAGAAGAAGAGTCCCACTTGGAAGTATTTAGGACCAATCCTCTACAATATCATCATAGCTTACTCACCCCCACTAGCGCACAAATTTCAATCTACGCAGACAACAATTCTATCTACAAAATACCGTCATGGCATCCACGTAATAGACATATGACAAGTATGCTTTACTCTTTCAGCAAAATCTACACTAATAATTCAAAAAAATAACCACTTACAAAACAACCATTACAAGGATTTAGTGAGAGGGCTCGGCAACATCCAACGAATCCTTTAATTCCTCTGCCTCTTCCTCAATTCCTCTTTGTTAGGACAAATCTAGACGTCCCATTCATGCAGGATCAGATTCACAATTTCACGTTATCTGTCCGCCTAACCCGCTAGCCCAATCTCTTTCCACAACCACTTCTAAAACAGCAAAAAGCCTCCAGACCCTACCCTAGTCCTAACTAAATAACAAATGGTTACAATACATTAAACTCATTTTATTTAGTTTACTCATTATCATCTGTGCGTTATTGCTCATTCCTTTTATTTGAAGTATTCCATTAGTTTAAAGTATGGCCAACAAATTGCAAAACAAGAACAAGAACAGAAGAATTGTTTTTAATCACGAAGGGATAATATAATCAATGTAACAATTTTGTGTTTTTCTTTTCATCATCTAATGTTGTTACATATCTAGATTCGGCCCGAAAATCAAAATGTCGCGTTGCCATAGGTGAACTATTCCGATAATTGAACGACTGTTTCGATGTAAGGTATATGCAAACGTACATATTGATTTAGCAAATGCGATTCAGGCTGAATTTGTCAATCATGTTATTGCCAAACATGTATAAACTTGGTTTTTTTCTGTTGAAAAGTTAAGGCTTAGGATAAAAAGCGTCCGCCAAAGCGGAGCCGTTAATTTAATGGAATGTTTATTGAGGTCCTCCCTCTTTGGTCAAGTGACAATCAGAAAGGGGTTGTCCGCTAAATTCCCATCCACGTCAATAGCTACCCTTTTAAACTAATTACATCCAATTAAGTCATTCGATTACCGATGTTTATACATATACAGGGAACCGAATCAATTTAAGTTAAATGATTACTTCATCTAGCTTTATGTTGAACAAATTCTCCAAGCTCAATCACTTTGAGCGTTTCTGTCAAACTATTACGAACTTTTTCGAACAAATACATAGAACATACAATTGACTGTTCTGTGTATTAAGTAAATTTTGAATAAAACAAAGGAGTCTTATTTGGTTTTAAAGTAAAGTATATATTTAAAACTTGTGGAAAGTTTTGTAGTTAAATATATAATTTGGAAAGTGCTGGAGATTTAGTAAGTAACTAAGAGTTTGTTTTATGAGTACTATAACTTTCTGTCCCAATAGAAATCTAATTCAGCATACAAATATCGTAAGTTAGTTATCGTGTACCTATTTTGGGAAGAAAATAAAACTAGCAGAGTTGAATGTAATTTATCAATTATAAAGGAAAGTATTGTATTTTTAATAGCCGTTTTTTCTCTAAATAAAGAGAGAAAAAAAGTAAGAATGAGAGGTATATAAAGGAAGTGTCGTGAAAAAGCAGTTTGTGGAAAAGAGAATGTAAGAGAAAAATATAAAGAAAGACATATTTAGAACAAAAGAAAGAGATATTGTTTATATTTTAGAGAGAGAGAGAGAGAGAGAGAGAGAGAGAGAGAGAGAGGGAAAGATAGAGAAGAGAGCGTGGAAAAATAGGGTAAGAGATGGAGGGAATGAGGGCAGGGAGAGGTAAAGAAACAGAATGAAAGTGAGAGATTTAAAGAAAGTGTTGAAAATATAGATCGATATATACCGCCCCCTATGTAGGTAGGTATACAGATAAATAGGTAGATACAAAGAGAAAAAGAGAGATTGAGAGAGAGGAAATATAGGAGAAGAGAAGAAAAGAGAAAAAGTGAGTTATACTGAGAGAAGAAAGAGAGAGAGAGAGAGAGAGAGAGAGAGAGAGAGAGAGAGAGAGAGAGAGATAGGGAGTGAGAGAGAGGAAATATAGGAGAAAAGAAAGAAAGAGAAAAAGTGAGTTACACTGAGAGAAGAAAGAGAGAAGGAAAGAGGGATAGGGAGTGAGAGAGAGAGAGAGAGGGAGAGAGAGGGAGAAAGAGAGAGAGGGAGTGGGATGGAAAGAAAAAAAAATTATAAAGAAATTAAGCGATTAATGTGTTTATCCTTATGTGTTTTGGGCTGTGGTCAGAGAATTGATAATGCGACATAACTTTTATGAAAATTTAACTCTTAGAAACCAAAAAATATGAAAAAATTAGGCTTATTAATTTCGACAGTTTTCGTTTTTTCGTGCTACAATGTGTCTTTTAAATGAAAATTTGATCTAGGAATGACGGTACTGAAAGTTATGAGGTCCGTTATACCGTCGTTGAGGTTTGGCCAGAATTAAGCGCTATAGGTTATGAGTTAAGTCGTCGCTAATCTGTTGCTAAACTAGGAAAGGGTGCCGGGCCGTGGGGGAGTTCGGGGGCTTCCTGATGAAGTGCTCCTACCAACTCTCCTCCACTAAATGTCCAAACTTGTAAGCAGGGCGAGTCCAATCAACTGCCCCCTATGACAGATGCCTCACAATGGGAGAATGAAACTTGTAGCGAGTTACAAACCAGACCAGTTAGCTTCGTCATATAGGGTTAATTCACAGTTAAATCATCATTCTCTTGTACCCATGTACGTCATAAATATTAATAAATTATAGTTAAGTTTATATATTTTATATATTACATGTAGGTCACCAAAACTATTATTATAAACATTAATTAGTTCTTGTTATTAATAAGGCTTTCATGGTGTAATGTTCTCATATCTACAACAGTTCCCTCGGTTTTTCTGTTTAAAATTGTTTTTCTTTCATTTGGCTACTGGTCTCTATTTCTTAACTAATTCGTCTTCTACATCTTTAATTGGCGTTTATTTTCTTCTATTCCTGTTTCTCTCTTTTCACTTTTTTTCACGTTTATTTTGACTCTTTCTCTTTCTCGCTCTCTCTCTCTCTCTCTCTCTCTCTCAACAATTTCTCGAAAGATCCTAATATTCGGTTCGATGAGTTAAATAAACATTTCAATTCGATGGGGAATATTATTTGTGCAAATAAAAGATTGGTAGACTTGTAGTAACAACAGCAAACTTTATACCACTAATCCAGAAAAATTGCGTTTTAAAAATTTAACATATATAGGAATTCACTAGTTTTCGTGGTCCGCTTCACCAATTAATATATTTCAATTATTTCAGGTTTTTAGTTGAGATAAAAAAAGTCAGCGTCATGAGCGGGATTCGAACCCACGACCTTCGGCTTGATACGCCGCTACTCTATCACTTGAGCTATCGTGACTTCGATCCACTCGGACACTAACAATGAAACATGGCAAAAAGGAGGGAAAATTCAAAAGGTGGTGTTGAGATAGAAAGTTAGTGGATCGAAGTCACGATAGCTCAGGTGGTAGAGTAGCGGCGTGTGTAGCCGAAGGTTGTGGGTTCGAATCCCGCTCGTGACATTGACTTTTTTATCTCAACTAAAAACCTTAAATAATTGAAATAAGTAGGAATTATTAAAACAATAAACACCATAAATTCAAGAGGCACTAAGCAAAATCTCTACCATTCTTATCAAATTGGTTATAATTCAGATTAGTCAAACATTAGCTGATATTTTTAACACGTCTATCTACAATGGTGTATATCCCAATGACTGGAAAAGGTCCTATAAAATCCCTCTACCTAAAACTCAATATCTAATGGTTGTTCCGATTTTCGGTTAATTAATATAATATCTTATATTTATTATTTCATTAATATCTTGCCTTTGTAAAATATTTGTTAGACTAGTATTTAATCAAACCTATCAATCTGTTGAATGTAATAATGTTATTCACACCTTTCAAGCTGGATACCGGAAGAAGAATACCACTGAATATTTAATAAAAATTTTAAATGACCTAAAAACCGGTAATAATGATCAAAAAATTACTATTTTATTTTCCATTTATCATAACGGGGCTTTGACAGTGTTGACCGTGATATACTCATTTCAGTGCTCAGATCTATTAATCTATCAGGTAATGCTGTTAATCTGTTTAGATCTTACATTTCCAAGGCAACAATGTGTAAAAAATTCAAAAAACAATTATTCTAATTAGATGTTTAACAATTGTGAAGTCCCACAAGTGTCTACACTACCGGTTTAATTGATTATCTTTTCGTTTGTTATTTATTGTAAATAAATAGAATATATTATGAAATTACTAGCTGCCAGTTTTGTATGTATACCAATGACCTGAATATATATCAAAAATCACAGTTATCACATATAAATGAAAACATATTAAAACTAATTAGCCACATAAAAACATTAAAAATTGGAGCGATGATCATGGTTTATCAATTAATATTACAAATGTAAAGCTATTGTATTAGGGCCAAACAGTTTACAAATTTAAAGAGGGATAATATTGTAGAAATCAAAGCTGGTGAAGGTATATTAATGTTAAACAACGAAATAAAAATTCTAGACTTAATAATAGTAGTAAATATTCAACCTGGAATACACGTATTGAAAAAGGTTGTAGCCAAATACATTCCATTGTATATCAATTAAAAAAAAATTAATTTATCGATAAAGTATAGCTTTCTAATGCAGGAATGCTTCCAAATATAACTTATGGGTTTGCAGAAATTCTAATATTTCTAGTAAAAATGTTCGTAAGTTACATGTCACTGTAAATATGTGCTATGTCTGTACTCTACGTTATCATCCAAGAATTTATGCCAAATATTGTAATTGATCCAGTTTAAAAATTCATAGTTAGTTAAAATACTAAATGTTTACTATTTTTCATGACATAATAACAAAACAAAAACCATTATACCTTTTTGTTCTCTTTTGTCTATCTCTCTCTGATCTATCTCTCTCATTGTTGTTTCTCATTTTAAAGTTTAAAAATTTTTTTACATTTTTTCAAACTGCAATTAGAAATGCTATTGTGTCGTAAACACTGTTCTAATAATTAATTTTTTCCTAAATCTATAAAACGTTACAACAATTTACTCGATGTTGCAAAATCATGTAAGTCTGAAAATATTTATATGTAACATTTAAAAACTTTTCTCTCATTAAATTAAGTTCAATCGTACTCTGTACAATATCAATATTAAAAAATTTAATTATTCAGAAATCGTGAGATGCGGTCTGGTATGATGTAGCTTTCAGAAAAACATTTTCTTTATCATGCCACGTTTCGATCTTTATTGACATCATCTTCAGGGCCTGGGATTTACAAACATTGTTTATATTTAATAAATACATTTAGGATGTGGAAAAGTAAAAAATATTTTATGAAAAATATATTTTGTTTTGTATAAATTCACTTTTCCACATCCTAAATGTATTTGTTAAATTTAAACAATGTTTGTAAATCCCAGGCCCTGAAGATGATCTCAATACAGATCGAAACGTTGGCAAGATAAATAAAATGTTTTTCTGAAACCTACATCACACCAGACCGCATCTCACGATTTCTGAATAATTATCGATTAACGGTCACTAATCACCACATATTAAAAAATATATGTAAAAGTAAAAAAAATATACTAGTATTATACGTATTATGTAAACTTTATTTGTTTGTACGAATGCTCGTAAAAGGTAAGAAAGTCCGTGAGACCTAACTTTGCTAGCTTTTATAAATGAAATGTTCAATCTAATTCAAAAGTATGTGTGACCTTTCGCTCTTTCTTTTTCTCGTTTATTTTGTTCTTTCTTTCTGTCTTACTTTTACTTTCGTTTTTATTCTCACTCTTTCTCTCTCTCTCTCTCTCTCTCTCTCTCTCTCTCNTCTCTCTCTCTCTCTCTCTCTCTCTCTCTCTCTCTCTCACATACACTTTCAATCTTAATCTACTTCAAGCTATATGTATTTTTTATCATAATTGTATTGTTTGTATTTTGTATTTGTATTTTCTATATGTATTTTTAATCAAAAGTATTTAATTATGATGGTTTGAAACAAAATTCACCGAACCGCCAAAAAATTATTATCTATTAGCCGTCTAGATTTGAGGACAATAGTTCACTTTATTAGCCATTGCTTTTTAACATTACCACCTAAAGAAAATGAAGTAATGACGGAAACATGCAGACTCCGTTAAAATGCGGTTATTCTTCGTTTTCAGTATTGTTATACAAATGTGTTTTGCTTTCTAACATGTTCTTGGCCCAAATCTATATTCTTAAATAGATTATCTGATTTATGGTTAGTGCGATTTAAATATAAAGTCTCTAATAAAATAGAAGTACGAAAAATAACTTTAAAAACATGGTATTGGTTTCGACGTAGAAAAGTATTTTAGTAGTATTTTCTCTCTTATATTTTCTCATTTATTTGTTTTTGTCATTATAATATTTATATCATGTTGAAATTGGAATTGTTCAAAAATAATTGCAGAAAACAATAACGGAGTTACATTAGCGCCTTGTAAAATAAAATCGGAGTAAATCTTTATTTCATTTATTTTTAACATAATTTCTGTTCTTCTATTAGAGTAAAAATTTAAGAATTATATTCTCAAACAATGGCTAGACAAATCAGGATTATTGACGAACGTCGTTGAATTATACGGATCTTGGAACTGGATTGCTGATTTGTACATTATACTCAAAGTCGTCAAACAGTTAGGAGCCAATCAATCCCGCTATCGGCAATCACCAAGTTATATTTGCGATCAAACTTCCTAACATTGTTAAGGATTTGGAAACAATATCTTTCCAAGGTTACAATTCAAAACTGTTTCGCGTATTATATTAATAAATGGATTATAGATATTTTATAGCACGCAGAGAGAGTACCAACACTGACAAGTTGTATGTTGGAAAGAAAACAAAATATTGCTTTAACATTTATTAACAAATTGACGGTTCTAATCGAAACGTATAAATTTAAAACAAAACAAAAATGAAAACGTTGATATTATAACAGCTATTATGGTTAAAACTGTTAGTAGGCTTGAGCTGTTGAGAAAAAAACTAAAATTACACAAACCACTAAAACGACGTGATGAAATGAAAGAACAGTGACAAAAACAGGAAAGTCGGATAAAGAATGATCATAACAAAAGAATCAAGGAGGCAATTGAGCAGAGTATAATCGCCCATTCCGGGATTCGTTCAAAAAGGCCCATGCGAGGATAGCAGAATACCAAGGCTATATTCTCGAAGTACGCTAGGCCCATACCGTTCGTGGATAATTCTTCTTCTACCCTGCCCTTCATTTCCTTAAAAAAGACAATCTTACACAGTAAGAAGGTGTAAGAAATATATACAGCGGCGGTGTTTTATTCGAAGGCATTATGCCCTCTCTTATCATTATATACACTTTTCTCTTGCACAATTTACCTCTGTTATTTTCTTTCACTATTTCGCCCAGTATCTTATTCTTTATTTCCCAATTACCTCTCTCTTTTCTCTCTCTCTCTTTCTCTCTCGCTCTCTCTCTCTCTCTCTCTCCATCTCTCTCTCACTCCATCTGTCTCCATCTATCTATCTCTCTCTCCGTCAATCTCTTTCCCTCCGTCTCTTTCTATCTCTCTTTGTCACTCTTTCTCTCTTTATCCATCTTTCTATCTAAATCTATCTATTGATTTAACAATTTATTTACCGATTTATATATTTATCTATCGATTTTATCAATGTCTATCGTGAGAAAGAAAGAGAAAGAGAGAGAGAACGACAGATAGAGATAGAGAGAAATAAACGGAAAGAAAGAAGGAGAGAAAGAGAGAGAGACAGATACAGACAGAGTGAAAGATTGGCTGGTAAAGCATATAATACTAGCAATGTGGGAAAAAGAAATAATGAACGTGATAGTCTTCATAAAACTAAAAGATGTAACAGAGAGAGACGGAGAAAGGAAGAGAGAATGATAGAGATCGGGAAAGCTAGAGAGAAAGAAAAGAGTGTGTGTGATAGAAGGAGGGAGGGAGAGAGAAAATAAGCAGATATAAAATACCGGTAAATAAATCAGACAAGGTGAGTAAACGGAAAGATCAAAACAAGAAAGGTGAGATTGCACTGTGTACTCGTTTTCTATGATGTGTACGAACACAAATTAAACGTATTTATTATTATAAATGTTAAGAATGTTGGGGTTTTTGATAGTATAACAAATACTCATCAATCTATACATGATATTGGGTGATAGACTAATACTTGATATGTTGAACCCGTATCTGGTCAGTCTTTACTAGTGAGTATCGTGTACTCAAGCGTGGTTAATAGAGTACACCAAGAAATGAGAACGTTAACTCCATCCTTCCAAAGTGTGCGCGCGCGCGAGTATATATATCGTATATACTATATACTATATAAAACACTAAGTTATAGACGTCTCAATTTTGAAAGATAGTTTATGAATGAAAATATTTTATCGATTGGCTGAAATTCGTGATGGGGTAAAGGAAAAGAGCATCGGTTTTACGCCTTTAACAATTCCACCCCTTCCAAAATATCCAAGGGACATATATGATCCCTTGTTTTTCCAAACCGTGGTCGTGGTGAGTAGGAATCAATAAGCAAGTCCTGGAAAGGCACCTCGGCAAAGTACAGTTAATAAGTTGGCAGCGGAACGGGGTAGGGTTATTTTGACCGTGGCGGGGCGTCGGAAAATGGAAAGGCTAACGCAAAAGGAAAGGGGTGAGGAGCAAAATATGCTGAAGTGTATTACAATAACAAGAGGAGGCCAATTCGCCGGCAACCCTTGACCTCAGAGGAATATTGTTTTTATTGCAACGCTTTGCTCATCCCCATTCCCCTTCACTTTCAAACCGTCGGTGAACTCGATTGCTTGCAAATAGCTCCATCAACGTTCACGAAGTTTACACATTCTTCATATAATGTTCGGTCGCTAATAAACGAAAATTTTTGTACAGTTTGTATTTCTATTTTGAACAAATTAAATAAATAGAGAACGAAATTATTCAAATTTAAACCAAAACTTTTATCACTTTTGATGCAATAATGGCATTATAAGATATAATTTTGCATCACGTTAATTCAACTATTTCCAAACCCCGAGGGCATTTAAGTTGCGAGGAAATTTCATTTGAACCTAGAAAATACGCAAGAGTCAGGCACAGTGGCGAAGGGGTGGTACAAAAGCAATCTGAGTGGTGAATGTAGATGAGACTGAGTTATTTAACATACGAAGAGCTCATTTGTAGAGTAAAGGCTTTAGTACTTCCTTACATTGAATACATATGACCTACATACTGGAGAGAAAAATACTTTTCCGATGGAATTTTTTTGTCTAATATTTCTTGATATGGTAGATTGTCGGTCAAACAGACTTTTTAATTTAAAACTTAAAACTTATTTTTTAAATGGAAAGTGTGAAGAAAAAATATCTTAGGATAGTTAAAAATGGAAAACGTTTTTATTATTATTTATTATGATTTTATGAAGGATTTAATTACATTTAATTTCCTAAATGAATAAAGGGCAAACCAGAATGCACGGTATGCAACCACATAGTGCCCGTATAGGGAAATTATCACCACGGAGGACATCAAAATGGAATTTACAGATTTAAGTGAGTAAACAAAAAGCATTGACACATCCCGCACGACCTATCCCCTGCCGTGGAACACAGAAGTAGATCAAGGTGATAATTATTTTAAACTTCATACAGGGTGACTGGCTATAAGCGTCGAAATTTTCGGGAGGTGTTTCTACTCACCATTTACAAAAAGAACTGTAAACATCTGTCCAAATATCAAAGGTAAACAGATAATTTCAGTTTTTTGGGTTAATATTTTTCGTCTTAGGTCCATTAAATTGCTTATAAACATACTTCTTGGAACGAATGTATTTATTAGCGAGAATATATGGGTTCATGTACTAAGGTACGAATGATTAGAATATGAGCTGTAGTATATATTTGTCGGTTTTGGCTTAAATGAAGAGGCTGAGAAGTTATTTGTCTCAATGTACTTATCCTATATATAAACATACTTCTTGTAATCTTTTAGCGTGAATGAAAAGAGTTAGTCCCGAAGGAGGAAGATCAATACTCCGTAATTAGTGGAACGTAATTTATTCGAGTGAACGATGGGATTTCTGTCCTAATGAACTCTAGGAATATCTAGTACTCATAGATAATGTGAACCAAATTTATTATTGTGAATGTAACAAATTCTTCCTCAATCACGAGGGCTATCGAATTCTCGGAGTAGTGGAAATACAATTTATTAGCGTGAATAGAGTCTTATTCAATCACGCCGAAAAATATCGAATGCACTTGGATAGTGAGAATGAAATTTATCATCGTGAATGGAATGGTTTCTTCTCCAATGAAGAATGTCGAATAGTCTAGAGTGGTATCAATGTAATATACTAGCGTGAATGGAGGTGTTACTTCCCCAATTAACCTGAGGAATGTCAAATGTTGAAGCAGTATAAAGAAAGACTGGTGTGCGCGAAGATAATTTATTAGCGTCAATGGAAGGAGTTCTTCCCCACTCAGCAAGACGAATATCGAATACTCTTGGATAGAGTGAACGTAACTTATTAGCGTGAATAGAGGGGCTTCTTCTCCAATCACCTTCTGAAATATCGAGTATTCTGAGTCAATGCTACCAACCCAACTAACTACATTCTAGATTTATACATTTATATTATATGTTTAGGGTTTTCCTCCCTCATTATTTTGAGGAAGATCGAGTTCTCTTGAGAATTGAATGAATTCTGATGAGTGTGGTGATTAGTGACAGTTAATCGATAATTATTCAGAAATCGTGACCACATCTCACGATTTCTGAATAATTAGTAATTTATAAGCTTGAATGGTGGAGATCCTTTTTCAATTTTCCCACACACACTGACTTAGACTGACTTGTTTTAAATTGATAAATGTTTTTATGTACGTAAATTTTGTGAGTTTATTATTTGTCTCCTTATCTAACGAAGTTCAAATGAACAGAGGCTGGTAACTGTATAGACAAACGAAAGAGTCGGTATATTTAATATTCAAAGGTTAAATGATGTGAATTTAAGTTGGCTGTAACGTCACAAAAATAAAGTAGAAATAATAAAATGCAACAAGGAAAAAAACATCCTAGAAAAAAAAGGTTTGGAGATGGCAAATGCAATTTACTTAGCCTAAAATTATCTACAATGCTGTACGTACTCATTTTTTTATCAAATAGCATATCTATTTGATATGATTTAATATGATTTTTTAAATGTTTTTTTTTCATTATATATAAAAAATAAATATCCTTCACAGGATGTGTTGATGTTTTTAATCAGCAGTTCGTAACCTCTAGTGTTACGTGCCAGGACGGAATCCCACTGGGGATGAAATCCCCAAAATAACGCGAGATTCGAAGATAATCCGTTTAGTTTACGATGTCGAAGGAGTAGAAACCGATGTAAAAACCAGGCTGGGATTCTCCTTTGGGAGCCGTGACCATAAAAAAATCATCAAATTTTTACGAGTGTTATTCCAAAGGGTAAATTATTTTACGACGTCGTCGCTGAGGTGAGGGGGTTCCCCGTTCTCGTAACACTAACGGCTGCACTTAATTTTAATTTAAGCTGAACATTAAAAGGGGAGTTTTTTTCTGTAAAATATTATAGTTATCTATGAAAGATAAACATCTATAGTTTGACGCAATAGTGCGATTTTAGATTAATATTACTTTTATCAATATGCTACAATATTTTTTTAACACATAATTTAATATATGGACTGTACGGGCAGTCAAATCTGTCAGTAATCACACACTATGTATTTTATTGTTATTTATAAACATTAGAAAATATATAAGGAAACTTTAAAATGTATTTTTTAACCCAATTTATTATTTTTTAATAACTAACACATATATACAGTTAATCCCGATTATTCCATGCTAAGCTAGCGTGTGGAAATTTGAGATTTCTCCCAGGGCCATTATCACGTTAAGATGAGCATAAATTAATACAGCATTAACGATGAATCTAACCCCGTGAAAGTAGACACTCTTACTAATTACGTTAACTAGTTCCTAATGAACTTCCCCCTTCACGAATCCTGCGATTTAATTTCCGTTCAGCAGCGCGCGCAGGTAGGCTAAGCCGCAACCTGGACAGATTCGGTTCAACCGAGGAAAATCATGCCAGATAATGGCATTGTCCCAATTCTTATGATGATTATCATGGATGTTTAGCTGCTTTCCTCATTACAGTGGACTAATGTATCGCAAATCTTTCAAGGTTCAATAAACATGTGTAATTTTTGTTGAAATGGAAACGCAAAAAAAGCTTCAAATTATTATGACTTGATATAATTTATAGAGCTATAGTTACCTATCACATTGATTGGTTATTATTATTTGTATTTTCGCAACTCAAAAAAAAATAAAAAAGTTGGAGTGTCTTACGATAGCCACCCGTACATAAAATAACATTGTTAGAGCACCTATCTGACTGTTATAGCTGAATCTAGAAAAACCGAATTTGAGCCAGCACTATCTAGTCTTCAGATGTAACAAGGGTCTTGGGGAGCTCGAGGTCGTTTTGAGGAGGAAAAGATAAACATATATAATTACTGGATAAACGGAATAACCTCAGTGAAGATCTGCCCATAGAAACACTTGGGTCATTACAGAACTCTTGTTATTTTATTATATTTATTATGAAATGGGACAGCTATATTAATAACATGAGCTTCCTTCTCCCTGTGGTATTTAATATACACAATACGATAAATTTATTCAGTAATCAGTAAAGTATCTATGTAATATGTTAAAGTGAGTGAGGAATTCCTTCCTCAATTATAATGTAAATGAAATCTAGTGTATGAGTGTAATTTATTAGCGTGAATGGATGGATGGGTTTCTTAGAGAATCACCCCGAAGAATTTCGGGTTCGTTTGAGCAGTGTGAATGAAGACTGATTTATGTGGTGTAATTTATTAACATGAATGGTAGTACCACACTCTTTCATCAATAACTCCATTAAACACCAAATACTCTGGGGCTATGTTAATGTAATTTAATAGCATGCTTGGAGGAGTTCATTCCCAAACTACACCGTATCAAATACACATGGCTGTTCGAATCTAATTTATTACCCTTTAATATTCAGATCCAATATTTTGTTTAATACTTCCTTTCTCAAGACGTATTTCCTATAAGCCCTAGCGGTGATAACCTGGTGGTATTGAATAACCTGCAATTTGTCTCGTTAAAGCCTGCCCTTCTTGCAGGTCATCCAGCTGCGATTGGTTCCTGTCAACCATCGGCTTTTAGCCCCACTAAGCCTGAAGACTATTGAATAAGGTGACTCTTCTTCTTCAAGGTCTACTAAGATCAAGGCCGTGTACATCCTATTTATTCAGTTCAGACTTTAAGAGCAATAGAATAAATTTGTTTGGATATCAGGGCACACAGGCTAGAGGAGTAGCAAGAAAGCAAAAAAAAAAATTTCCCAGGGAAAGTTCGATTATTCCTAAACTATTTTGCGTCGTCGTCAAAACCGAAGATCCATAAGACAGTAGGTTAATAATACGTTCTTAGTTCCATTAAAAATGTAACCCAGGAAACGAAATCGGAAAATTTTAATTAACATTGCGGATTACGTTGTGTTCGCATCATGAGTGATTTGTTCTATCAGACGGTTGACGCCATGATGGTGTCGGTCTCTCCACGTGTTTCAAAATTTCAGAAAATATCAGGTAAATCAAACGAAATAGGTCCCGAAGTATACGTTTAAAACCAACGAAAATCCAGATGCATACGTACTCGAAGCAGCGGAACAAACCGGTGCAGATATCCAGAAACGGAAAACATGCCCTTACATAATATTCCTACTCCTGGAAGAAGCCGACTCCTTACTTTAACGTTAAGACCTTATCTAGTCTTTTCGTTATTTGATCCAAGGGGTTGAAATTCAAAAAAGGACGTTTTTACTTCGATTTCTTCCCATTTGCTTAGGTTTTCAATATTGAGTTTCTTAAGCTTTGGGCTATTTGCAGATCACAAAACTATATTTAGAAGAAGGGATGGGCCATGTAGAATGTTAGATGTCACATCTATTTTATTTTTTACTACAATATGACACAAAAGAAAGAGATAAATCTTACATTTCCAATATTTACTATTACTGTCCTTCGAAGCATTATTCAAACTAACCTATGTAGTTAAAAATACAATTAAAATTTAAAACGCATTATGAGGTAACAAAGAATATTTTGGTGTTTGAGCTAGCACTTGATTTTTGGAAAATGTAAGGCTAAAACTGATTAAAGGTCTGGCAGTACTAAATCTTCCAGAGGTTTATCACAATCTACCTGAGGATTGATTGGATTGGATGAATCGCTGGGGACAGTAGATTTATATTTTTCAAAGTCCGAAGTCCGGTCATGATTAGAGGCCGGATCCACTTTGAACCTAACGAGGACAAAACGGCAGCAAACACGCGTTCACCAACGTGAAAATCAACCGGCCGGACTTAAAAACATTACGCGACCACCTTTGTCCCTCACTTTGTGTAAATTCTGAATGAAAAAAGTCCGTTTAAGCGGGTTATTTAGATTTAGCGCTAAATTTCGTCCGCCTGTGCTTCGTTCGAGTATCAAATTGAATTAAAAATTAGAAGAATTATTGTTTGAATTTTTAAGTTGAATTGGTTTCTCACCAAATTTAGTAATTTAGGAGGAAAGTTTTATGTAAATTTTCATCCAAATAAGGCTTTATATTATCTTCGTATCTTCCCTATTATACTCCTATCTCTTTCAAACTGCTTCGTAAATGTCACGACTGTGTTAATTAAAATGATTTGTAGACGTTTTTCACCAAAAGCAAGCTCTCCTTTTTCTTTAATCGATTCTCTTATTATAAAAGGAAATTCATTTCTTCTACTTTTCTCTATAAAAATTGACATTATAGAACTTTCTTACTACAGCGAAACTAATTTGCATAGACTTGTTCGAGTTTTCAGTTCTTTTTTACTCTAAATAAGTAATTTTGTCTATTTTTTGTATACATTTCCTAACTGTAGCTGTAAATATCAATAGAAAATTAGAAAAACTGTATTCCTGAAACTTGCAATAGTATAATTTACTAGTTTATACTTATTTTTGTACCTCACTAAATAGAGTTTACAGCATAATATATAATAAAACAAAAAATATTTATTTATTTATTTTATTGGGTTGTCCGGAAAATAATGCAGGATTTTGGTATTAAACAAAAAAAAAGAAACTAGTTACTTTAAAGCAATGTTCTTTAATCAAAATAANGAGTAATCCTGTAAACGTAAACAGAATATTTTATATAGATTTTTTTTAATGAAAACTTAAAATCCTGCATTATTTTCCGGACAACCCGATATTATTTTTAATGAGATAGTAAAAGAGAAAAACAAATGTATCAATAGTACTAATTTGTGTGAATTGGCGTTAATCACCCTGACTGTTTCTCAGGAGTTCGCAAGGCCTCCGATGTTTTAATCTTAAGGGAGAGTTATCTGGAAGGGTGCAGGATGAAAGGTTTCAGACACAGGGTTTGTGCAACATCTTGTAGCTGTTTTTCGTTACATTAAGGACATAATATTGGATATTAAAGGAGTTTCGTATTGAAATTTTTGGATAGACAGAAAAAATCATTGACGATTGTTCGATGGATTTTTAGGATTTTTTAACGTTTGGTTGAATCCGAAAGTTCGATGCCGTATGACCGTTTTTACAGTAGTCTGCTGAGAAGTCCGAAGAAGTTTGTGTCGGGTGTGCGGTTTCGGACATTAGCTGTACGGATGAAACCAGTGATTTGTTGGGTGACATTGTTCTAAAGTTATTGTCGTTTTCCAAACCTTGAACCACGGCTCTTAGAATGTGATTGTGTATTTGCAGGTTTCTGATTGACGAATCTTTATCTTGTTTATCACAGAAAAATCGCAGTATATTCCACATAAGGATAGTTTCCGAAAGGGTAGAAATATTTATGTTGTATATTGCATGCCAGTTGCATCTGAGACTTCCTTAGGTTACTGCGATATAGTTTACTTGAGAGTGCTCTGTTTGTTTAAGAAGGATTTTAAAATATGACAAGAGATTTGCTTCCAGAGTAACAGTTCAGATTAATGAGTAAAGAAATAAGTTTGGTCTATAGGTCAATGATTCCCATTGTATACCAACAACCCTCTGCTGGTTCGATAATTCCACCATTAATAATTAATCACCTGTTTACATATATAAATAATGTGTGGTGTTTCGTTACCGTCTCACGATCTCCGAATCATTACCAAAATAATCAACAATACTCGCTCAGATTCAACACGGGTGTGGTACTGCAGTCTTAACAGGAATCATGAAATTCTTAGTTATCCTTGAGGCAAACATGTTCTAATCACCTAATTGTCCAAGACATACACCTGATCATATCCAACCTTCAGGTAGAAAGGTCAAAATATACATTTTTATGAGCACCAGGTCATATGGGAATTAAGGGCGATATCTTGGCAAACTTAGTTTTAAAGTAAGAGGCCAATATGAATGTGATAAATGATAGGTATGCTAGAAGATTGATACGCAAAATTAAAAAGATACACCAGCGTTGGCAACCGACAACACAAGCGGCAATATTATAACCGAATAACAAAATAAGGACAATTAAGAATACATTGGTCTGGTGCACATAATTATGAATAAACAAAGAGAAGACGTGGTACAAGGCAGAGCATAGACCACACCGCCTAAACAGCATTTGGTGTGTGCAGGAGTCTTGTTCACATTTAGTCTCGTAATAATTTGTACTCATATAACAGGAAAATGTATGATGTTGCAAATTCAATATCGGAGGCTCTAGGTGACAGAAAAATATTGAAAAAGATTTGCGTTTTTAAAAGAGATTAAAATGTATAGCAAAGTTTAGGGATAGTCGATACGTCTTAAAAAGCAGGGTGAGTAATATGACTGGATTGTTAGAAACGAGTATTTGTTAGCGAGAATGGGATTGAAATGAGTAATTGTGAGCGTTGAATTATTTAGAATATGACATAACGACCAAAAGGTTCGTTACTTTAAAAAAATTCAATGAAAAAAAGAGCGATATGTCTACAACGCCTTGGTGAATAAAGGAATGAGAACGTTTGAACCAAAATTAGGATTAAGACTATGGTTGCAGGATAGAAGGAAGGATTATAGACAATCATCTCATTTGACGAAAGGATAATGGAAGGTTATGAGGATTTAAGGCTTTGAATTATCCAGATGAAGGAACATTTTCCATTCCGATGGTAAGTATGTGGTTGTAAAATCTAACTTTACATGTCTTACTTATATATAGATAGACTTTATATATAGATGTCAAAGGATTTTTGAATAATATTCATTTTTAAATTAAATTTTAACTATATGTAAAGTTAAACTTATTTCAAACCTCGTTCAAAAAATCAGAAAAGGTTGGATTGTCGTACAATCTGTGCTAAATATAAATAGAAGCCAACCTTAAACGTTTTGGTACATTTTGAACGACTTCTTTTTATTGGGAAATTTTTATGGCTTCCTAAAAGGTTCACAAATACTGTTTGAACTGTTTATCAGCCCAGGGCAAAGCGAAAGTCGACATCTCCAACACTTTGTCGATTTCCGATTATTCCGCTTCACACTAGTTTGATGCCTGACATGGTAACCGTCCTAAGACCAATCCAAGGATCGAAAGATGTATAAAATAAGCAAAGTGTGTGAAAAATTCAATACTTATCAAAGGGAAAAATCTATGAAATATTTAATAAGAATAAATGAAGAACGTTATCGAAAATTAGGATAGAATGAAAAGAATTTAGATAATTTCAAAGGAACACAAGGTTGTTATTTTTATATTCAATGTCTGTCTTAAGCAATTTCATGACGCAAGTATTTTAAAAACATATAACCATCATGAAATATCATCACAGTGACCATTTTTGAAAGTTGAAAGCAAGGCTGAAATTTTTCACAGGAATACGAACCACATGGTTAAGACCATACAGTAGAAAATGAGCTTTTCTTGTAAACACACCGAAACATATTGTGGCCAAAAAGAAATTTGTAACGGAACATAATGGTCAATATCATTTTGACCTAATAACTGCCTAAATACTAGACTCAGCGACAGAAGTGCGGTGGTAATTTTTTGCGTATATGGTCCTAATCGTGTACTTATGGTACCTCGGACATCCGACAATAGAAGGACTAGGCGCTCTCTTCTGTTTGAGGCGATGAAAAGGACTGACCTTTGTGGAACATCGAGGTCAAGCAGAAAATCATTTTTTCCATCCTTTTTTGTTTTAAATCATTCTTGTTGTCTGATTTTTAAAATAAATCTTTGGGTCTTGCTATGGCGTGTGAAAAGATACTTCTTTTGGTTATCCACTTCCCTTTCCTTAAGTCAATTGTATTATTAGTTAGGGTTTAACTGTTGCGGCATCACACAAAATTAGATGATTTGATTGGTTTTTGGCTCTTTTATATTATATTATTTATATGTGCATTTTTAAGTATTTCGTTGTTTTATATTATACGACCCTTATTCACGTCGCGCGCTCGAGGGTAGGCCGCGAGTGCGCACAGCGCTGATTGGCCAAAACTCCTTTTTATCTCGAGCTACTCAGATGTGGTAGAGCGATGATTCGTGTGCTTGGGTGTAAAGTTTGTAACCATCGATTTAAGTAAATAATAAGTGTATTTTGGACCATATTTCTAACTCTCGGATTAGTTGGTATGCCTATAAATTTCCATGTCCCGGAACTAAATTCAAGGTAACTGTGATCTATTACCCAAGAACCATTGGGCAATTTTTGCATACCTGGACTAATATGGTGGTAAAATTCCTTTTACAGCTGACCGACTGTCAAAACGTAAGGAAAAACTTCCCGCCCCAATATTTAGTGGTTTTGTTGTTGCAGCTTCTACGCACAGAGTTGGATTACATAGACTTCAGCTTGGAATGTAGTTCCAATAAGTTCAGGATTCTACTAGTGTGTATTTTGACCTTTTTCATTATTTTATCCATCAGTACACTAGGCTTCTTTTTGAATCATGGGGTGGCCCTTACTTCAAAAATTTCTATTGTCGCTGACCATTTGAAACCGTCTGGCAATGTTAGGTTTTCCGCTCATTTTGTCATATATCTTCATTTTCATTATTTTTAGAATTTTTGATGACTTCAATGTATTCAATTAATAAATGGAAACGAAAGCTCTATAACCACACTAGTTGTAGTTTATTTTAAAAATAGTATTATATATTTTCACTTAGTTTTAGAATTTTTTATGGCCGAGTGGTTAGGGTCCCGCTCTTATCTGCCACGTTAGCAATTGTCGGTTCGAATCTCGGCGTAGCCTATAGACTTTTAATAATAGACAATAATAAGAACAAAGTATTATAAAGGTGTCTGCCTCCTAGCCCGCGACACTTAAACGACAGAAATTACAAATATAAATATAGAAAACTGATTAATGTTCTAGAAAACATGTTCACAAAACAAACTAAATATAGTAAAGAATTTTTTAAATAAAACGCAAAAAGGACATTTGTAAGGGAAGAGTTACCAAATATTTAAACCATTGGTACGTTTGTTGACAATGTCAATTTCTTGGGTGTTTTTGGATTACGTGATGATTAAAAGAGGATGTAGGATTTAAGGGATGATCGACGCTCTAGTGAACCGGATGTGATAGGGCGTAATTAAATATGGCCGCCTTCCTCGGTTCGGCCGTGATTCGTTTCCTATATTGAAAGAGAGTGCGTGCCGGCGATGTTAAATCCAGCAAGTTCCTAATGAAATGACCAAGGCAATAATTCAATCAACGCCTTTTCGCAACAGTTTTTCCAGAAGCGCCGAGGCCGCCCGCGAAAGCCGAGCTCCTCCGGGGAAAGTATTTAATGAAATCCGTTTCAACGTATAATAAAATATAGTTAGGAAATGGAGGAAAGTAAAAGGAGCGAGATGTACAAGGCCTAATGTTATTAGAACCGTTTCGAATCGTTGTTAATTCTTTCCCTTTGCACCGTTGAAATGGCACAGGCGATAAATTCCAGAAGAATCAATAACCACGGCAACAGTTGGGGGATTAATTTATTGCTACCCAACTTACACAATAGGATGAATTACATTCTAAGCGATCTATGACCATTTTGAAAAATCGGTTTTTACGAAGACATTCACAGTATTTACGACCTATGAGAAATCAATTTTCCCATTTGTTGTTAGGTTTTCTTGTTGTTTTTCTGTTTCGTTAGTATCCTGGTATTCACGGAGATGATGGAATTTACGAAAAGAATTAGATTCGTCATTTATTTGTAATTTCTAATTATAAATGGGGCTTGTCGTACAATTTTACCTGTCGGCTTGAGGTATGAAAAGCTGAAAACTAAAAATATTTCCGAACTACTTTCTCTCTCTCTCTCTCTCTCTCTCTCTCTATATATATATATATATATAACNTCTCTCTCTCTCTCTCTCTCTCTCTCTCTCTCTCTCTCTCTTTCTCACTCTCTCTATGTAATTTGTCTATCTATGAATCAATTTCTACAACTATTTATTTATCTCTATGTCTTATATCTATCTACCTATTTACCTATATATTATTTATTACTTAAATAACTATTTATTTCTTCTATTCTTTTCTTTCTCTTTAATTTTCGTATTTTCTTTCTCTTCCTATTCTTTTCCTCTCTTCCCTCTCTCTCTAACTACAATATCTATCTTTCTATCTATCTATGTATCTATCTTTTAAACTATTTACACACTTTTAAACTACATATTTATGTACATCTCCATATCTACATACCTATTTATTTATGTATCTAAACGGCTCAAAAATGAATACGGACAATGAATAAAATGAAATACAATAAATCCATACTGTTGAAGGCAACTTCACCGCAGTCCGTTATTTCCAAGAAATTTTCAAGGAATGCATCCCTCAAACCAGGGATATCATTTGCAAGGATTTTCGATTTCTGGATGACAATGAGGGAGAGTTGTTCATCAATATTAGAAAACCTGGGAATTTCCTATCTGCCCTTTACCCCAATATCTCCAGACCTCAATCCCATTGAGCACATGTTGGTTGCGTAAAAGAGATGGCTTTTCGATCACCATCCACATCCAGTTGACTAGCAACTACTGAGTGCAGCGTTGCAACATCTATAGAATGAAATTCCTTATGAAATTCGTGACAATCTTATTAAGGCATAAAGGTACGCCTAACAGGTGCACAGAGGTTTTAGCTAACAGAGAACAATATAGAAGGTATTCATTTATTAAAAAATTTATTGTGTCCAATAAATAAAATTATGTAATTAAACACTTTTATTTTGTTATTTTTCAAAATCCCTTAATTAAATTTTCCTTCAGTAAAAACATAGTAATTTTTAATAATTTTCTTATTGTCTTCTCTCTCTCACTATCTATCTCTCTCTCTCTCTCTTTCTTTCTTTTTCTCTCTATCTACCTATATCTTTCTACCTATCTAAATATTGCTACTTAACTATCTAACAATCTTTCTATCTACTTATAAAGAAATTTCAATAACACAGCTTCGGTGTATTGATGGGATGGCCGTGGCATGACGTTGCATTTCAATTTTTAATTGTTCATAATACTCTATTAGCCTCAATAAAAATGTCCACCCAGATAATAAAACAAGAATAACTTGTAATAAATTTAGAAGGATTTATTTAGAAAAGTTTGTTTTCCATTTAATAGATAAATTGAGTTTTTGTGCAAAATAAATATAAAACGCATAAAGTTCTTTAGTTCGGGGTTTATCCTTTTAATTCAAATGAAAATATTTCAGAAGGATTTGGACTGAATCCAGGTACAGCCAGACTTTTTTTTCCGGTCGAATTGCGATAATAGTTCAAGGTAATGGACTACAGCTAGATTGGACGTTTAATGTCTTAACCTTCTTTCTACCTTTTCGACCGTTTCTAATTTCCTTCATTGAAACACAATCTTGAAAGTGTTAACACCAAGGAAATGGGAGTGAATTTGTGATTTTTTTTATTGTCAATCATGTATACAAACATTCTTGTAGTCCAATTACGTCAATCGTGTCGATCGATGAAAACTGTCTCGGACAAATCCTTTTTTCCCTTCTTCTTTCTCGCTTCTATCTTCAAGTTTGTACTTTGTAATACCCCCTTCCATTCTTAATACTAATAAACTGGGAAAGTTTCACAATTGGTTCCCTTGGACAAGAATTGTCCTCTCCCCCTCACCAATTTACACTATGTTATCCCACAGCCACTTTAAATCGGGGGGTCCTTTCCTAATTTCAGGGGTCATTTACGGCGTAGAAGACAGAAATACAATGTTGTACGAAAGAAATATACTGCAAGACAAAGGAAATAAACTTGGTATGATAAATATTTGGATTAAATTAGTTGCAATTAATTGAAAAATAAGTAGTAAGAACATTTTTTGTTACCCAACTGCATATTATAAACATAACAAGCAAGAATACAGTAGATAAAACAACAAATATAAGAAAAACTTTTTTTTTAAACGCAAATTAAAAATTTTCGAAACTTTTATCGTTATTATTTTAAGTTTCTTTTATTTATTTTTTAAACTGTAAATAACCACGCTGTGTTACTACTATTTATGGCATTGGGAATTCTATTTATCTCAAAGGAGTGAATCTGATCCTTGTTTGTGCTAATTTAAATGAAATAGGTTGTAATAAATTGACGATTGCATGAAAAGAATATAATACACTATCTTATGTAATAAGATCAACCATAAGTTTTAACAGAATGAAGTAATAGAAGAAAACAATTTTGTATGAGCACAAACAATTAAGCAAAGAAATTATGAGATAAATGGCATTGATTTTACTAGTTTAAAAATCTTGTTAGAATAAAAAAATGCCAAACATCAACTTTCTAATATACTTTACTTGTTTTTTTATAAAATAAAACTTGTGATGGAAGTTGTAAGGTACGATAAAGATTCACCCTCCCAAGAAAAATGCACAGATTAAGAGATGAAAGATTTAATGGAGATTTCGTATAGATAATCTTCGTATAAGTTTTACTATTCAAAATAGATTACTATAGAAAAGGTACTGGTTATATTCATAGAGATCCGTGACGGCTTTGTATAAAACGGTTGGTATGTGATGCAGGGTGCATTGATTGCTCCTCGAGGACCGTTCACTCCGTTCTAGGTTTAGAGCTTTCACCATTCACGGTCCGCATTTCCACAAGTAAGCACCTAAAAGCCCCGCTACGATTACAAGGTCCACTGGAGGTTTCTAAAAGCCTCCTTCCCAAAGTCAACTATGTTCAACCTCTTACAATTTTTATTTTTTTATTTTGTTTTAGCGGAAAAGCTTCCTTTTCCCTTAGAATAAAGGGCTGAGAAATAAAAGTTTCCCTCAGTTGCTCGTTCATGTCAATAGAATATTTTTCTCGCAAATGTTTTTTCAATAGTTTTTTTTAAGAATCAAAAAGAGGTACAAAGAAGTAAATATATTGGGGGCGGTTCGCCAACCCTGCAGTCATGGGTTCAATTCCCACCGACACCCCTGGCATTTTCACACCGAACTTCTCCCCAAAATTCATTACTAATGTACGCTAACCAATCTTGAAAAAATAAGGCCGTCGACAAGAAGAAATAAAAAGCTAAAACAATTTAAGATAATGTTGTTTTTGTAGGTTCACCATCGAAAAACTGAAAGTTGAAAAATATTTCCACCTATTTCACAAGGGTCAAAAGTTTCAGGGAAAAAATAAACCCACCGAAATAAAACCTTTTTCCATATCGTGCACACGAAAAGGCTTGCCGGTAGGTTGAACCGAATCAGAAAGTTTAAAGATGAAATAGCACCCGGTTTGGAAATTGGCTGAGGTGAAACTTCTTCGAAGAACTCGCGACTCAGGAATTGTCCTATTATGTACATTGACCAAACTTAGTTTAATATTCTAAACGTTCGGCTTGCTGATGAATATATTAGCATTGGGTATTAATTACACGTTAAAGCCGGCGTTTAACGCAGTTTGGTTAACTTACTGAGTTGCGTTTGTCACAGAACACCTTGACGTAGAATTAACTGAACTGTAGAATAAATCAAATAAAATAATTTTAAAAATCTAACAGACTTCCTCTTACTAACTGTAAAAATTATTGTTCAGGTTATTGTTATTGTTAAGCTAAGTTATTGTTAAGCTCAAAACCGTATAAATTTACTCAGCTTAATTTCCCTTGTTATAGCAAATTAATTAACACTTATTTAATTTTAACATCCACGCATATAAATCCTCTAACAGGTGCGTATTTGTGGTCCAGTCGAATTCACAAATAATAACACAAACAATACTAGGTAGATGGAAAATCTAATAAAATTCTTATTATTGCATGGAAAATGGTGATTTTCGAACAATTAAAAATAAAATGAAAACCCCCTCTCACTGGTGGGACTTGAATCCAAAATCACCGTATCAGTTGTCCCTCCATAATTGGGCGTTGTTTAATGTTTAACCTATTATCAAATGTTCTTCTCCCTCCCAAAGAGGAGTTTGTTTATTTGTTGAAATGAAATTATTTTCTTTGATACTTTAATTGGTAGCGTTTTTCTCTACTGTGTATTGTACATAATATTTAATGCAAATCAATATCAATGTAATCAACCCTGATGTAACAACAACTGAAACAAAATGTATGTTTTTTTCTTGTTGTCATTTAACACGAGCATTGTAAGACACTTTCTTCTCTTTCACACTCTATCTCCCCCCTCCCACCATCTCTCTCTCTCTCTTTCTCTCTCTCTCACTCTCTCTCTCTCTCTCTATCTATCTCTCTATCTATCTATCTCTATCTATCTATCTTTCCCTCACTCTTTTTGTATCTGTATACGTCTTACTCACATTGTCTCTATGTTGCTTTCTCTCTCTCTCTCTCACTCTTTCTTTCTTTTTTCTCTCTAACTGTTACTCCCACTCCCTCTCTCTCTCTCACAACTCTCTCTCTCTCTCTCTCTCACTATACTTATACTGCTCTCTCTATGTTCTTCTCTCTCTCTCTCTTTCTCTCACACTTTCTATCTATCTACCCATCTATCTTTCTGATATATTCACCAGCTCAACGTCTTTATTTTATATAACGTACGAGCTAAAGAAAGAGAATTATAATGAAGAGAAAAGCTAGAATAGAAATGGTAACTAATAAAATATGAGAGAGAGTGTCACGGAGATAAAATAGGACAATCTCAGAATTAGCGAAGCTGAAAAACTGGCACGGCGAGAAAAATATAGGCTCAAACGGATAAAGCAATAGAAAAAAAGAAGGAGAAGATGTGAAAATTAGAAATATAATTTGTATAAAATTATTAAAATAAATAGGGAGGAAGTACAAAATGCGCTCGAGAACATAATAGAAAAGAGAGAGAGGGTGATGAGGGACAGAAAGGAAAAGATGTAGATAAAAAGAAGAAAATGTGACTACCAATTTATCTATTCGTCTGTTTATCTCTCTCAGTCTAACTATTTGTAAGTGTACCAATCTCTTCCAAAACACTGTAAAATCTTAAAAGTAATAAAAATTAACAATAAGGGATTTTTGTACGAAGCAAAACCTTGAATATAGTAGAGTGATCTTAACGCGATATTTAAATCCGTATTTTCAAATGGAATATGTAGTCAAATAATGAGTGAAACAGATTTCTACGTAGTAAAAACTTGAGACCCCGACCATCTTTTCCCATTGATTGGATACATGCAAAAGTGCTCAAAAAATTCTCACAATGGAACTGGTAAGCATATACTCTGACAACAAAAGAGTAATTAAATCCGTAGAATCCTTCACATTCCATCTTAGGATCTGGCGATGCGTAATCTCTAAACACCAAGGAGTACAAGTACACGAGGGGATTGAATGCAACAAACTCACAAAATTGCAAAAACAGGAGCAGCCCTCACACTCGAACCAAAACCGGAAATTGGCACAACCCGATGTATAATAAAACCAGAAATGTATGGAGATAAAAATTATTACACAATGGATGAATTCACCAAGTATTCATCCACTTATTACTATACTTATACTATTATAGTAACTCAACATCTCAACCGAAACCCAAAAATATACCTCTCTCTGTCTATCTTAATAGGCAATATTTAAGTAAAATAATAGGCTGTTATATTTGCCATTGTCCATTCAATTACCACGAAGATAAGAAACACTGCCACTCTGTCATGAAACAACAGAAACATCAAAATAATTCTTTCTTGACTGCAAAAAATTAGCACAAACGACAATTTCACAGAAGATGTTTTAGGTCGCATATGAAAATAAAATTAGATTCGTAGTATTTCGTTTGTAAATTATCCAGTCTTAGGTTTAAAAAGTGATGAGTTTATACAAATCAGTCTATAATCCGAGCTTTGTAGAGACGTAAATAGGGAAAACATCGAAAAGTATTCATATATGATTTATTAATCACCATTCTCCAGATTTGGAATGACGAAAGGGCCGAGAGGACTGAAGGGAAGCCCCTCACAAAACCTTAACAAACCACTTTAGAAATGTGAAGCATTTGCAAGTCAGTGAAATAGAGCTTAATAGGTGCATGTTTTTTAATTAAATTGAGTGTATTAAGTCTGGTTTATACTGCTCATATTGAATGTAAAAAATGCTATAGTCTAATTTTTTTTAAATAAATATTATTCTTTCATTTCCGGTAGTGAAATCAATTAAAAAATAAACATGCTCTCAAAACTACTGATATAATCATACAAGTCGTGTTCATTCTACTATGAGAAAATAGAGAGAAATAGCCAAGAATTTTAGTTTTAATCAAATTTTTCATAAACAATGGAAGTGAGACAAGTCAAAACAAGAACTCTTAAGTATCTAGAAGTGATTGTCACAAACGGCAAGCTTCGATTGGGACACAAACGGAGTTTCCTCCCTAAATGGGCCTGTGGAAAGGGGGTTAAGACGAGGTTATTACAACGGATTATCAACTTCAATCTCAATGAAACTGAATCAACCCTTTCATATTCCAATAGAATAGGGTCAGAGGGGCAGAACTTCGAATCGCCCCGGGAGGGCGTTGGAGGGTTTGGAAGACGATTTAATGGCCGAAATGGGGTTTAAATAAGATTAAATGCACAAGTGATTTGTGAGAGAGGGAGTGATTTAGCCAGTGGTCCAATAGGACACATCTATCCAAGGCCTCTGCTAAAGGTCTGGGCCGTTATCCTAACAGATGGGACTCTGGAATTAAGAGTTCTTGAGTATTAGGGACATGGCCCACATGTCTCAAGAAGTCCCTTTCCTCTTTCTAGTAGAGCCGCTTTTCTCTTCGAGTGCTTCGGTAGTTTTGGAGTGAGGACTTACTTAAGCCACCCACACTATTTATAAATCTTCACTATAGCCGTCCATTGTCTCGTTCATAACACTGTATCCTTAAAAAGGCTTTGGCCCGACGACACAATTCCAGGCCATTTTTCACCACCACATCCATGATCACTATCGGTATAATTACACCCCTTACCATTTACTTCTATTAAAGCAGAAAAACACGCAAGGGATGAATTACCATTCTAATTAGTGAAAAAATATATCAACAACATAATTTAAATATTTAAAAATGCGTATGGTGATAAAATAACACACTAAATACATGTATATTGAAAAGATATATTTAGTTTCCACCCCTTCATACATTTATATGTAAATTAATTTATTTTACTGACTATATAGCCTATATAGCATGATTAAGCCTCTACCTACTTATTTATACACTGCTCCACAAAAACAAGTTGCGCACTTTAAATTTTGATATTTTTTTATGTACTTGCTTTTTCAATACTATTAACACCGATATTTTATATATTCAGGTATTTATGAAAAGTTTCGTTTTTGGGAAAATATAAATGTCTCTCAAAGACAAAATAAATTTTTTTTTTTAAATCACTTTTGTGGATGAACATAAAGCGTTATAAACCAAAAGTGACCATCTTTAACAGGAGTATTATCTCCTCTTGGGCTTATTGCATACTCTAAACTTCTCAACATGCTCATAATTAAGCTTTTAACCACTTTTTGAGGAATTTCATCCAAAATCTTAACTAATGTAATTTTCAGCACAGCTAAGGCTGCAGGAGGTTTTTTCGCTTTACCCAACATCAGAGATTGTCCGAAAAGTACTCAAGGGGGTTCAAAACAGGAATACAGGATGGGCGTCATAGGCGATCGGTACGGTATACAAAAAGTATCCAGGCGACTAGATTCACTGGCCTCCCCTTCCTCTCTTCTCACTACTTTCCCAAGCTGTTCAAGAGCTAGATGTCTGATTCTGTCATATTTTTATAATGGAGGAGTTAGAACCTGTAGGTCTTTGGCATTTAATTAGACAAAAAACATGTAAAAGTAGAGTAATGTGGGCTCGTTCATATTTCGCCCCAAATTTTCTTTTTCTTTTTACTTTATCCGCATAATAGTGATCACTGTTGTTCTAAAGAGTGGGCTATCTTTGAACGAATGAAACTCGTTTGTCGTTACCCAAAATGGCACTTCTTTCCATTTTTTAAAAGTTCCAAAGAAGGCGGATAAAAACAAGAGTCGGATCGGCTCAGTACAATATGAACTGTGTGAATGACACCATAGTACTCAATGTTGCCTTCATACAGAAAACGTATCAAGCGACCGAACATGCCAAGCGACTAAAAATTGGTATTTCATACCGGCTGCCGAACTCCTTGACTGAATGACCATATCTGCCCCTACGTTGTGAGAGACTGGTATCTAGGAGACCTATGTAACGTCAGAAGCTATGGAAAAGAGATGTCTCAGAGTGTGAAATCTGATAAATCAGTCTCCAGTTGGTCCTTCGGCTCTTGGGCGTCCTGGTTTCCGAGTACACCTTGCAATCTCATGTCATTCTGAATCCCCGACAACCATCGTTTGCACATCTTCCAGCGTAACGCTCGCTAATTACGGGACTTTTTGTAATAGTTTTGTTTTGTACCAGCAATACAATCGTGAATAAAAGCACTTTTAAAGGGTTAAATGCCTTTATTGATGAGTTAAATTACAGTAATATTAAATAAAATTATGAATTAAGTGGGTTTCCTCACTACTGGCGACGGAAACAAATACATTCCGTCTAATTATAATTCATAAATTATGTTTAAAGTAGGAAAACAAAAAATATGGCCAAAACATGGGGCAGTTTAATAAAAATCGAATTTCATAGTGCGCCACTTTTTCCATGGAGCAGTTTATTTTCCCTGGTTCTGTACCTATTTATTTACAATTTCTTTTTCTCTCTGTTCTATCCCGTTCTCTCTCTCTCTCTCTCTCTCTCTCTCTCTATATATATATATATATCACTTTATTTTCAACATTGCCAACCTTTCTACTTCAATTAATAGAACTTTCTGGCACTGCTAGATCCTCTAACATCCAAAGAACTTTCGTTCCAATCGAATATCCTCAGAAACATTGTTTTAACCTACTACATACATTTTTATGGTGTCCTTTAAACCTTCTTTACAAACCTGATACCCCAACAAATTTTCCAAGATCATAAAAACTAACCTCTCGTCACAATATCCTAAGCTTGATCAACGTCCAATATACTTAATCATGAACATTGACCTTGAAACAGACTTTATATTTAATCAACTAACAAATTAGAATGAGATATATCGTAATGATAAATAAAGGAAGTAAAAACAAGAAATAAAAAATATTAAAATGGAAAATAGCGAAATTTAGGATGATAAGGGATGAGGAGATGAATAAAAGGAAGGGATAGAATGAGAACGCAGTCAAAGAAAAATAACAAGGAAGAAATATATCGACTAATAGTCACCAAAAGAGCTAGATAGATAGAGATAGATAAAGAGAGAGAAAAACAAAAAATAGACATATAGATAGATAGATCGATAGAGAGAAATAAATAAATAGATGAATAGGTTAATAAATATTTAGATAGATGGGGTAGAGAGAGAAATAAATAGATGGGAATATACACTGAGATAGAAATACATATTTAATTAGATCAAAGACAGAAAGAGAGAAAGACAGTGTGACTATGGATGTGAGTGCGTTAGTCGTGAAAACATGGACGTTTGTACATTCTTTTCTGGGAGTTATGCTACATTTATAAAATTTTAAATAATCAGTTTTTTTATTTGTATATAATTTTACATTAAATCTTGGCAGATGGTTTTATACGGTAATGTACAATATTCATCAAGTAATACAATTAAAACTTTAAGTTACTTTAATGTAATTTAAAGGTTTTATACTTTGGACTAATTTTACAACCTTTTACACCGAAAATAATTAAAATGTTAATCGGATTTTGTGTCTCCGGGGAAATCTCCGATAACGTGAGTGTTGGAAATTAAAGTAAGTAGTAGTTTTGTGATTGGGTAAATCGTTTTGAAAGGGGACGAAGGAGAAAACGGTATGCGCGGCCACGCTCGAAGGTAATGCCAAGGGTCTAAGACACGTCTTCATCATCGTCATCTTCTGTCTTTCCCATTTTTCATCCACCCTCCCACCCCTCAAGAAGACAAAGCTGCCACCAAACCCTTATTTACCCTGTCCCACCCTGTTCCCTTCAGCACCTTAATTCGGACGAAGGCTCTAAATCTCGAAATTAAGCCGGTTGACGGTTCTCCTACGGGCAAACAAGAGTGGGTGGCCGTTCCTATTTATTCCCATTACCTGTTTTTTATGGTGTAAAATGCTGGAAAAGGTCGTTGAACTATTTTGCCAAGAGTGAGATTTAGAAATAATGTGGGCTTTTCAGAAAAAACAAAAGAAACCTAATTATATTGTTGTAATATTTATTAGGTATTTATTTATTAAATAAATTTTGAGATTTCTTTATGTGCTCTTCGTGATGATGCAATAATTTTGTCGTCACCGTTACTTGAGGTGTGTTGGTCCGTTAGACCGCGTTTCGTCATTTTGCCATCTTAAATATTGGGTCTTTCCAGGCTTACAGCATTAAGGTCGAATACTTTTTAGTGCATAATTATGTTATATTAATTAATAAATATTCATTTCTCTCTTTACCTATTTTTCTCTCTCATACTCAATCGCTATATCTATCTATTCTCTAATTATTTCTTAACTTACTTGCCTATTTATTTATTTATGTATCAATCTATTATCTATCTACTTATTTCTTTCTCATCTCTCTCTCCCTTTGGCTCTCCTTCACTCTCTCTCTCTCTCTCTCTCTCTCTCTCTCTCTCTCTCTCTCTCTCTCTGTCCCTCTCAGACAGACAAACATCTCATAACATGCACTAACATTAAAACGCAAACGCTTGAAATTTTGCATACAAAACATTTTTCATGCCACCCAATTATATGAAAAACACATCATTCATGCCATTAATGAGCCTGGAAGTAAGTCCGACCGTTTTCAAACGGATTTCCATAATTTCATTTTTTTTTTTTTTTTTTATTCAGGTCACAAAAAGCCTCGAGAGATAAAAGAAATAAGTCATTATTATTTAAAGGATGACCGATAAAAAAATTTGTTGAATGGGATCTTCTGGATAAAAAGAGGCGAGGGGGAAGAAAATGAAAACGTATTTTCATTTAATTTCCATTCAAATATCGGTAGCATCGGTGCACTGGCGGTCGGAGTTGTCATTATTTTGAGTTTTGGCAGAAATTAATTAATCCTTAAATTAATGAAGCCATTTCCTCTCCAGAGTTCTTTTTATTGAAATCCGTTCGTTTTTTGTTTTTAACGTTCGCGCGATTGTTACGTTTGTCGTTAATCGTTTATTGGAAAAATTAACACGTCAGTTTGTCTTTTAAACCTTAGGATGTCGAAGAGAATCAGTATACTAATTAACGGTGACCGCCTTGCCCCTGAGAGGGGGCTCTGTAATTTCCCGCGAGAGCAATTTAATTTTCCCAGCTCTTCCCTTATTAATAATAATTCCGCTGAAAATTGGCGAATTGTTTTCTTGACTTTGTGGACATATTAGACTCGTGCCTTATTCAGCGAGATACTCGTTTGTATAATGCCGGATAAGTTCGCCACTAACGCGATCCGTCGTTCTAATGGGATCCGTTCCTTCGGTTTCAAGTACAGGCATACGAAGGCTGTTTGATGCTTCCGTTACAGCATAAACCGTTTAAGGATAAAAGCGACGCGTATCAAACAGTCCTACTCAAACGCTGTTATCACTTAGATCCCTTCACGACATATTCGTCATTTTACACTTATGTATTTGTAAAGTAAATTGAAACAAATATTCAAACTTATTAGCACTGATGAGCTTTAAACCCTTAGGTTTCTTGAATATTTAATATTCAAGGATAGAATAAATATTTCAAATAAAAGAGACAAATTGTACTTGGAGGACTAAGGTTAAGAGAAACCGACCAACGCTGGTACATCAGGGATTAAAATGTTCGGAGGTTTCGTTGCTGTTGTCCTTTAAGGCGAAGTGTAGGGTTCATAGGGTGGGAAATGGTAGATAGGACTTGGGTAATTCGGTTAGGAGGAAGTATGGACCTTCAACCAAGGACTTTTAGAAGCAGGATTGAATCAGTTCATCTACTAAAGGAATGATGAGGATGCTGATGTACGTAGTAAGCAGGACACAACATTGACATTATGCCAGCACTGCACTCGAAGGTCACACGTAAAGATATACCAGCAAATATTGGCACTTAATATGATGGATTAAAGGATTTGAAAATTTCAAGGTCATCGGCGTTATTTCGGGGGTTTTCAGGATGAAAAAGTATGCCTTGGGCAGTAGTGTTCGGATGGGATCAGGTCAGTTCGTTGATGAAAGAATTGGTAAGGTCGTTTTGGATAGTGAGATTAGCGACGTATGATTTAGGACGATTTGTTTGAGGACTTCGATTGATTGCAAGAAAGCTAGAGTAATGTTTTGTCTAGAGATTGACTTTCTGAATGTCAAATCACATTTCGGTCTTAATGGCCTTTGTGGTTGACCTTCATTTTTGCGATTTCAATCTTATAGGAGTGAGTATCTGATTTTAGTAGAAGTTCCTTCTTGTTATTGAGATACAGTGAACATCAAGACTGTATTTTTAGTGTAAATGTGATTATGTCCTTATTTACCCCTCTGTTTTGCACCTGTGTTTCATAAGCTCAAGGGTTCTTGTATGCAGGAGGTCGTTGTGGACAGTGAAGCTAATGACGTAGTAAGAAACTTTAAAATGTTGTTTGTAGATAATTTTGTATACTTTGTTTGTATTGATAGGAAGAATAGGATTCGATCGTTGTAGATAGCTTAGGGAACATCAACTGTTCTTCTCGGTAAGCCCAAAATGACCGACATAATATCTGATATAGAGATTAGAGAGTTGTGAAGGCCAAAAGAGATTTCTGCCCAACAAGCTTTCTTTGTTGTCCAAGTCTTCTTAAGTTTGCGTCAGAATTTTAGTTTTAAGTAGAGAGACTTGAGTGGATGTCGGTAGCTCCTTGTCATTGATGTTATGTTAAGTGAACCAGGGATATTAGATTATTAGATTTCAACACTATAAAAAAATGATATTTTTTAACTTTTAAATTATTAACTAATTAAGGGAATTAAGCGCGGAAGGAATTAAGGGTTTTTTACCAATTAGCCTTATTTCTGATTTTTTATTATAAACTTGTATCATAAGTAGTAAGACTTTTTAAAATGTTAAAATTTGAGTAAAATACTTTGTTCTATTATAATATTGAGTCTGAACGCGACATTGCCTATTTATATGTTCTTGCAATGATTCATAAATTGAATCAAAATCAAAGCTTAAAAATTGACAAGTTGCACAATGTTTATAACTTTTTGTAAAATAGGACAATGAATTAAACCGTAATAAATAAAAATGAAAAATGTAATATTGATAATTGCCCAAGGTTCATTCAAAGGTTTAATGTTGTTAATGCTGTCGACGCTGTGTTAACAGTAAGCTTTCGTCTCTTATTCCAATTTCATTAAGTGAAAGAAGTAACCGAAAAAGTTGTTCAAGAGCAATCTACGGATTAGACGAAAGGCAAGGTATCGTCCAGCTGAGTTCCAGGCAGATAAGTACTGTAGGCTTTTCCACGAAGCCCCTCCCCGGCACCGCCATCGCTCGGTTTAAGTTTACTGGTGTAAGTCCGACCTTTCCCTCACACTTAACTCGCCCACAGCAAGCAACCGGGCCTCATGTTTAATTTCCACTAATGAGAAAAGGGGTTCTTTGCCCCTTTTCGAATTAGCATCCCCGACCTTCCGTTCTATTTCTTTCCCATTCCAACAATCCACCTCATCCAAAGAAGTACACGCTTTTTTATTTAAACATTCACTCAGGCCAAATTGCTTTACGAAACTAATTAACAAAAAAACGAAATATAATTAAATCTTGTCCTTTTTTCTCTTTTATATTATAACCAACACTCTTTTATTTAATCAGTAAGAAACCTTCTTTTACAAAGCTTACTGTAGAAATTACCTCAGAATTCTTTATTTTTGGATATATGTAATAAATGGTGAGTACGTTCAACCAACCATAGGCTTTGTGCTTGTAATTAAATTATGAACTCAATGGTATTAATTATTAGCAAACAATTAGTGAAAATTAACAAACGATGTGTTTTTAACCTACAATTTTGCGTGCTTAAAAGAGACAATATAAACAATAGGTTATGAATTTAATCAAAATCCGTTAACAATAATTTGATACAAAAACTTGAACTCCCTAAAGCAAAATATAATAAAATAATATGCGTCAATAGTACATATTTCATGGAGTAGCATTCATTTTTGTACCAACAAATGCAATTTAATTTATTTTAATTAAAATCAACAATTTTGCGACTAATAAAATAATTTTGAAATTTGATGTGGTTCAGATGATATTTTTGAAAGTTGCAAATCAAGTTTTCCAGTAATCTGCGAATACAAGTACAACCTAATAAGAGAGTTTACTTATTGAATTTGTATTTCGGTTATTAAATTAGTAATTAGTCCTTTGTTTGATATTTTTCCTTATTTTAGGATTTAAAACATACAAATTGTAGTTTAGTTTATGATTTTGACTTATGTATTTTTTTTACAGTTAATTGAAATCCTCATTATTAATACAACCATTGTAAAATAATTTATGGTGAAGTCAAGGACTTCCAAACTGCGGCACACGCTCTTTTTAAATAATAAATGTATTCTTCTTCTTTTTATTTGTATAAATTCAATTTTTCTTCCTTATCCATGAGTTTAGTAGGGAAAGTTTTTATTCGTATAACTGTAAAAAGTATCTGAAATGTGTTTCTTTTTCAGATATCTTAAGTTGGGCGAAATCACTGGAGTAGTTATTTTTCTTACAATTCGGAAATTTATAGAACTTCTCTCCAGAAATATGGACTACCTAGTTTTAAAATTCCCGGTATCAAAATATTAGAACAGTTCAGCTTTTGGCTAAAAGAGTGAAAAAAGAAATAATTTAAATATCTGTCCAAGCTAATTTTTTGTCCTATGATGCCTCTGGACCTCTAATCACTTTCACATCTAGAAAAATATAGCATTGTTTTCAACTTTTATTCTTACGAAAACTATTAAAATGTTTGTTGTACATTGTTTAAAATGTATAATAAAAATAAGAATAAAAGAGGTTGTTACTAAAACGGAAAATAAAAATTATAACTTTCGGACTAATGGGGTTGATCAATTTATGAGTCCTATTAATGATAAAAAGAGGCGGTTTTGATTACGAGAGGAAAGCCTCTAGGATAGAGGTGCAATACTGTTCATTAAAACCTTAACTATGTAAATTTGTAGACCTTTTAAAACCGTTTTGTAAGATGTATGTATTTATACTGAATATTGAATTAACTGAACTAAATTTATTCGTAATTTCTAAATGATATAGGCCACGATGATGACCGTAAATTAGGCCGAAGCCTTGGAAGATAACAGTAAATTTGTTTCCTTATACAGGCCATATCGAGATTTAGATTATTAGTCGCATAACCGTAAGCTGCCTAAGACTTTTATAGATATTTCGTGCCTAAAATGACCTTATCGACTATACCAACTTCTGTCTTTAGCTTCTGCATTCCACTGTATTTATATACGACATAAAAACTTTTCACCTTCTAAAAATAAAAATATTCATAGAACTATCTAGATTCTAATACAGCTCGTATAATTATGTTTGAGTATTATCATTTCGTCTAATGTATGAAAAAGTAATAATTTCATTTGTCGAAACAATGCATTTGTACATCAAAGCCATATTAATTTCTAGAAATAGTGAATTGATTATTTTTTATGGTAGAACGTTTTAGGTTTGAAGTAATATTTATTTGCGATGTTGTTTTTTTTCAATTTTTAATTAATTCAATATGGAAATGAGAATGGAATGTTTTTACGAAGAATGTAAGCTATTATTAGGCTCTCAAGTATGTTTTTAAACATCAAGAAAAGTATGGAACAGCAATAAATGTTGGTGTTCGAAAGCATGCCAGGAGTTGAATTTCTTCTTCTTTTTTCTATAAAGTTTAAATTAGGCTGAAAAACAAGGGAGAGTAATATTTTTGTTTTACGAGATGAAAGATTGAAAAAGAAGTGTTAATTTTTATTCTTATGTGAGGAAAGGTCACCATTGTCTTACTGGAGAGAAAAGGGAAAAGTGAGCTATCAAAACTTTTTTTAATAACCTCTCGAGCGAGTGCCCTTTAGTTGAGAGTTGGGGAAAAGGCTGTTTCAATATTTGTGCAAGTATTCAACCGCAGGGGTGAGAAATCATTAGGGGAAACTGTTTTTTTCTGTAACCCTCACTTTTTTTTCTTTTCGTTTTATATATATTCTCCGCTCTGATTCTTTTCTCTTTTGTCGTGGGGGAAGGTGGAAAGTGTGAGGTTGAGGAAAAGAGGGGACGACAGTCGGATAACACTTTTATTGCTGGCCTGAATAGAGAGGCATGTGACAGGTGGCTTCTTTATGACATCAAATTCCATATCTACAATTTATATTTCGACATCACCACTTTCCTCTCGAATTTTTCGATACCTTTCTCGATTCAATATTACGTGAATACAAGGAGTGTACTTATTAACTCATTTACATTAAAGATTTAATAATTTAGCAACAATCTCAGGACAATTTTCATTCTTGTAAGAATGGTCAAGATGTGGAATGAGACTCAATGAAATGATATCCCAGCCAACAAACTTCACCTTTCGCCGTATATGGGACTTTACATCGGCAGAAGACTTGCTTGGAATCCCCACACTCTACTTTAAAAAAACGAAAATACTGATCAGAATTCATAACCAACTCACTTCTTATCCAACCGTAATATCCGCACAGACCGTAAAATCGAAACCGAAAGATCTTGATACAAATTCCTCTATATAACCCTCATCCTTCATTCCGACCCCTTAGCCCAACACCTTTCACCCAGAACGCTTCCTTACAATCTTCAAAGACCCTAAAGCCCCAAGGCTACGCAATTTCTTCCCCAGTGATGAAAGTGAAGAGTGTTTTGCTAGGAGTGTAATTAATTGATTGAGAAAGAACTTGAGAGAGAGACTCTACCGTGAAAAGGTCTCACATAACGAACAACTACACGCTCTCCCTCCGATTTTACTGTGTACGTGTGTGGTATGATGCGCAACCAGGAAAATATGACCTTTTCTCTTCCAAGATTCAGCCTCAGCAAGCAAGGGACATACGTGTTTTTTCCATTTCTATAATGTGGACGTGTTTCTTTTCTCCCAATCAATTTTTATGCGTTTCATTAGCAAATGTTCTTTGTAAATTCGCTGGACGTACAAAGCGAATGGGTTGTGTCATCCCATCGTTTTGGTTATTGTAAGATTTCTTGATAGTTTATAAATCCCAGGCCCTGAAGATGATCTCGATAAAGATCGAAACTTTGGCACGATAAAGAAAATATTTTTGTAAAACCTACGTCACACCAGACCGCATCTCACGATCTCAAAATAATTAGTTTAAAGCTTTTTTGATCAATTTATTAACGAAATAAAATGTTTGGTTGAAAGGATGTGCGAAATAATATGGAATTCTAGAAAAATTATTTTTAAATAAGTTAAACAAATATTTGCCATTGTTATATCTAGTAATTAATAAACATAAAAAGGGCAAGTCTTGATGTATGTTTTTCTATTGTAAATTATATAATTTGCCATATAAAATTCCAAAATAATTAATTGCGTCTGTTGTACATAAAACTAAACAAATTGTAATTAATTAGTTATTTCTCCATTCCTAATATTTTATTATAGAGGTTCAAATAGACAAAAATGCTGTGGCTCAGCGCTGTTGTAACTTCATAATTTTAAAAATTAAACATTTTATGAACAATTGAAGCAATAAAAATCATTATTAAGTTCTTGTTCTTTTAATTTTTAATCAACCGCTGTTACAATGCATCATTAATGAAGCACAATTGCACAGGTACATTGTTAATGTATGTATGTAAAACACAAAATTTTGCTAAACATGTTAGCCACTATCGATCCAAGTTTCAGTAAATGGCGCGGTGTAATACAAGTCCTGAGGGGTTGCAAAATAACTATCGTAACTTTCCGTACACGGCAGATTAATGCTAAAATACATCAGTATGTCATTTTTAATTGTTAATTATGCAGTTTTAAACTTAAAAGAATGAGGTAAACAATAAAATTCGATGTCCTATTAAACGTTTGATATAATGCTAAACCATCATTACCTACCAGTTGTGCGTAACTGTTGGACTGTTAAAATAAAAGTTTTTTTAATGGGTAATTTTTAAGCAGTTTCAAAGCTTTATTATTACAACATAAAGGTATCACAGAAATGGGATCTGTTATATTTGTTTTTCTCAACAATACAGTCTCGTACTTATGTAAAATAGGACATTACATTCTTTATGATGTTTTTGATTTATTGTTTCTCCCTACTGATTACTTCCTATGAGTTGTATATTCAGGACAACCACAATACCATCATCTTAAAAGTTTTTCTTTTTTACTAAATAATACATGATATATTATCCGTTTTTAAAAGTTTGCCTTTTTATTCGTATAATTTCGTATGAAAACCATAGTTGATAAATAAGGAAAAATAAAATGCTTTTTAATATCGCAAGATTTAATTGTGTTTAATAAAAACGTTTATCTAAGCGATTGGTTTTGAAATTGTAGGATGAATAAAAACATACTACAGTGGGCAATGATTACTGAATATTACAACGAAATATTAACTTTCATATAGAAATAAATATGATCAATGAAAATATAACACTAACCCTCGTTAAATAACACCAGATGTATTTTTGGAAAATGAATTATTTCAAAACGTTCAGTAAAATTGAACATAAAATTTGAATCACATTGAGAACAGGAAATTTCCTAATTGTTGTAATCTAGTCCAAATATAAAACTCATACTGCCAAAAAATATTTTCGTTTTTGTACTTTTAATCTCGTAACAAATTTATTTTAGAATCGTTTCTATAGCTCCTAAGCCGAAAACATACAATTAAATGTGTACCTCTTAAATTATAGAAATATGAGACCTACCAGGTTGATAGCTATCAGCCGATTCTTTTTTAATATTTTACCTAGTGTAGAAAAAAATATGCAGGATCTTACTAAAGAAGATTAGATATGTAAAACGTTGTAACAATGAAAATACGTTTCTAGTAAAGTAGGCCAAACATTGTTTTAAAAAAGGATTTGCTTTTGTTTTGATCACGCCTTTCAATAAGGAATAGTTTGGCAAATAAAAAATAGTCATTTTTGATAGGTTGTCCGTGTACATTCTGTTATCGTCCCGAAGACTGGGATTCCAATTAAAAATCCATAACACCTCTGAATTTAATCCAAATTCAAATGAAATTATAAGCTTGTAAAAGTAAAATTTATTTTATTTTCGAATATTTCGATAATACTTAGATTTTACGTTATTATCAATAAGAAAAGTAAATAAATGTTACATATATTTATATTGAATAAAATCGCCAAACGTAGTTAAAATATGCTTTTTCTTTCGTACTTCTGTTTTATTTCTATAGGCTTGGTTTGTGGAATTATATGTACGGTATAAATTTTTAAATCCGCTTATATCGGACTGCTGTTTTTTTCTATATTTATTTTTGTAATTGCACTTCTTCTCGGTGGATTTTCATTTCGTTAAGTATTAAGTACTTACTTTTAGACCAAATATTTTATATCAATTTAATTGTAATTAATTTTTATGTGGTTTTTGAAAGATTAAATATTTTATAAGAAAAATAATTTCTATAATAACGGTACCCCGCCCCGAGGAATATCGAGTACTCTGGGGTGGGTGTGTGACGTATGGAAAGTAAAAGTAAGTTATTAGCGAGAGTGGAGAGGGTTCAAAACCGCCCCGAGGAATATCGAGTACTCTGGGGAAGCGAATGTAACCAGACCTCTTTTTTGTTTTGGCATTGACCTTTTGTCTTCAGCCATGTTTGACCTCTATGTTTCTATCGAGTGTTGTGTTTGTGTTAATTTATTGTAATTAATGTAATTTGTTGTAATTAATGTAATTTATTAGCGTGAAAGGAAGGAATTGCTTATAACCCCGCCCCGAGGAATATCGAGTACTCTGGGGTGAGTGTATGACGTCTGGAGAGTAAAAGTAATTTATTAGCGTGAAAGGAAGGGGTTGCTTATAATCCCGCCCCGAGGAATATCGAGTACTCTGGGAGAGTGAATGTGACCAGACATCTATGTTTGTGGTGATGTATTTATATATATGTATTGTATGTTTTGTTTCTATTCTGCATTTGACAACTTGAGGTACAAACGAGAGACAAGCATTCTAGAATATCAACGTAGTATATATTTGAAATTAGAGAGTCAGTAACCAGATGGAGACACTGAAATGGCTGCAGTTTAAAATAAAATATGCCCGAAAGAAAAGAAAAAGAAGGAAAACACGCAGAAGGCCGACGATGACCTCAGCTGTTTGTCGGGCCATAAACTTCCCACTTATATATAATAACGGTATTTTCATTAAATACTGTTACTCTATTTTAGTTAAAAACTAAGTTTATATTTTTAAAAACATTCTCTAAGTAAAAAAGTATCTTCTATTTTTATATTATTTTTAATTTTAATTGTAATTAATTTTAGTAGTATTAACATTAGTATGTGATCTTGATTGGATTGAAATAAAACTATGATGTTTACGACGTTCCATTCAGTTTTAGATTTACAGACCACTAGTACAATGTTATTTTAATTTTACTTATTCCGAAAAATATACAGGTCTTTTACTTTACTTGCTTATATTTCATATGCCCCAAAAACCTCTTATTTTTAATTGTTTACCGAAAGGGTCTATTTTATGATGGAAAAGGTCCATTTGAAATTAAAATGGGTTAATTCGCAATTCAAAAAGGATAATTTAAAGCAACAATATTAAAATTATTAAAATATTAAAAAAGTCAATTTAAAATTAAAAAGTTTAATCTGAAGCTACGAAGGGTTTATTTGAAATTAAGAAATAGTTATTTGAAGTTAAAAAGTGTAATTTGGCGAGTCTTACATCATTACATCCCAGTCCACTGGGGCAACCAATCACTTGTTTTCGATCACATTTATTAAGTCAAACTTATTTAATGCTTAATGTAGCGTATCTTTAACATGATTACGTCAAGAAATCGAGATTTAAAATACATTTCTTTTATATTTTCTTTTTTTTATTAATCATTGGACAGGCAGACGATCTTTTACACATCATATCCATATAATCTGCAGGTACCTTTAGTAGATAGCACAGTGTCTACAAACCTGATGATTTCATCTATATTGTTGTACGATTATTTCATTCAAGTTTATAAATTGTAGGTTGATCCGAAATATTCAATAATTGTTTTCGAGATAAAGATATTTGGCTTTGTAGAGGGACTGTACTCCAATTCATTACTTATTGATTGAAATATTTGTTAAAAATTATTTTCCAAGGAAATTTGATACAATCAGTGTCAAAGGGAATAATAAGCGTAGAGAAATATGGGGCAATTCAGAGCATTTATTTTTCCATTTTCGTTATTATGTAAATGGTTATAAAAAAATTTAAAAGCGTGTGTTTCAACGAATACGTGTGGAAAACAGTTTTGCTAATGATGTCCATTCTCTTGATTAAAACCCTCTTTTATACAAGAGTTTTCCGGTTAGCTCTACGGAATCTGCATAAAAGGGTATGGAAAAATAAGGAAATAAAAAAGATTAAAATCATGACCGCGGAACAAGGCAATCTGAATCATTTGATGTTTATCCCTCCGTCCTTCTCTCGGAAAATATTTCCATAGCTGAGAAAGGAAACTTTTAATTCCGCCTTTGACAGGCTCTGGAACTCCGCCAATCCACAATTATAATACTTGTATCTCTTCCAACCCCTTCTACCGAATGACTCCCGAACCATTCCACCCTTTAGAAACTCCCCTGTTTTTTTCCCGACTTTTACAACAACAAAATTATAATTTCATTATTTCATTTTCTTTTAAATTTTAAACGGTAAAAAGTCTAAATTAAACATCATTTTCAATACGCAAATTATTTAAAAAATAAAAATATTTAAATAGCCTACCAAGCTGGTAAAAAAACAGGGGTCTGTTTTTTACATTTATATTCATGAGTGAATTGTTTTCACCAGAATTAGTCATAAAAAAAATACTATTTCAAAAAACTAATTTGTTTATTTTCTTATTTTGTGTATTAAAATAACATAAATATATTTTTATAAAAAAATTTACACGAGTTTATCCTAAAATATTTAAGCCAATGTCATTTCGAAAATACCGTTCACGCATAGAATATTCACAACTTGTTAATATTCAATATTGTAATTGAAGTTTTAGAATTGTTCTAAGAAGACCAGGGTCAATGAAAAGCCCTGACGTGAAAAAAGGTCGAGAGTTGGCAAGAACTTTGCCATTAGGCTCTTCAAAGTAAGGACTCTTTGTCGATAGAACATTAGCAAAGTTTAGCTCTGATATTTTTTTCACTTTCTTATTGTTTAAAGATTGTTTTTTGTAAAACGTCTTCCCAATGGGCCAAACCTTTACGTAATGAAATTGATTCCTTTAATGTGAATTCATTTTGTTTAATTAATAATTAATATTAATTATTATTATATAATAAAAATAATATATAATACTCAAAATATCTAGAAAAAATAAGTATATATCTGGGACAATTACGCCATTATACCTTTAAAGAAGAAATTTTTTTAGCCGCAAAAATGAAAAAAACATCCTATCCCGACTCAGAATACGCCACATAAGATTGAGCCACGTACACGTTTTGTGCAAAGCTCGCGTATTTGTCTCGCACAAACAAAGTGTCATTTCTCGGCTCCATATAAAGAGCGTGTAGGAAGTGCTGGAGCGCATCGACTATTTGGCTACCCTGTTCAAGTTTTTTCGAGAGTTGAGAAATGACCAAACGTGGTGGACATTCGGTCACATACTTTCGGTCAAAACCATTTAATCAGTCATTCTTTGGCTCCGTATAGAGAACGGGTAGGAATGCGACCCGATTGAGCATTGTTGGAGCAAATCGTAATGGGCTGCCCTTTCCCATTTTTGAAAAACGAAGCTATTTTATTGCACATGTTACTTGATAGATATATTGACATCTGTTTCACTTTTGTGTATATCTAGATTGAATAAGAAGGATCGTGATAATCTGACTGAGAATTGACCAAAAAAGGAGAATCATGATAACCCGACTGAGGATTGACCAAAAAAGAAAGATTGTGATAACCTAACTGAGAATTGACCAAAGGAGGTGAACATTCGGTCACTTACTTTAGGCCAAAACCATTTATTTAGTGGCATTCTGCGGCTCCGTATAGAGAACGTGTAGGAATATGACTCGATTGAGCATTGTTAAAGCAAATCGTAGTTGGCTGCCTTTTTCCGATTTTTGGAAAACAAAGCTATTTTATTGCACATTTTACTTGACAGATATCTTGCTTTCTGTTTCATTTTGGTGTATACCTAAAGTGATTAAGAAGGATCAAAGAAGGATCATGATAATCTGACTGAGAATTGACCAAACGAGGTGGACATTCGGTGATTTAATTTCGGCCAAAACATGCGTTTTTGTCTGGTTTGTAGAAAAAAGTTGATCAATGAGTCCCATTTAATTAGTGTCATCCCGTGGCTCCGTATAGAAAGCGGGTAGGAATGCCGGCAATGAGTATTGTGCTTGAGCACGGTCGTAACTCTGTTGTGACTTTTGGAAGAAACAACGCTATTTTATTTTATAAAGTATACTATTTATAGGATATTATTAACAGAAATCCGGTTATGATTTCTTTTGTTGATATTGAAAGTAAATGGATTTATTAGTATAAATGTGCAGTGTGTTTTTGTTGATGGTTTAATACCGAATACACCATAGAACCTCAGTTAGATTAATTAAAAGTAGACAATGTGTGTAAAATCAAAGTAACTACATTTGAATTGAATTGAGCAGATCATAAAATTGTATGGAATTTGGCGGAAAAAATACGGCCCAAGGGGGTTGAATATTTGGTTTTGGGGCAAAATACTTCTGTTCCTTCATGAGTTCTAGATCTATAGGTGAACTAATACTTTTTTTATTCCATTTTGGTACTTACTTTTGTTTGGTAGTTTTGTTGTTTTGTTTTTTAATCGAATATACTGTCATCCCTAATAACATCGGATATTCCTCCTGACCCCAGTTTAATACCATTTTAGTTGTCATAAATAAAGACTCACCTGTAACAAAAAGAAATAACACTCATTACTATATGATAAAATAAAATGGATGTTGTCATTTATAAGTTCACAATGCTGCCCAACACCAGAAATTCGTGTGGTGATGATCTTAAACATGCCCATTTTCTTTACTTCTGTACACACGGTGTACCGAACTGACAGGTAATCATTTGTTATGCAACAGTCGGCCATTAGTTATACATGTGGATACGCTTTCGCACGATTAAGTACTGAACCGAGCTTTTCGCTTTGCACCCATTCTTGGTAATAAATTGAACCTTATTACCAAGAATTTACCATACCTTATTTCCAAAATATAAAAAAATAAACTTTTTTTCAGATAATTTTACCAAGGCTAATATCACAGTAAATGCTAACCCATAAATTATGAATAAAAAATACATAAATTATTCAAAAATAAAAGACAGGCTAGAAAAACCTCAGGTTTGGTTAATGATGAATACTACAAAGAACGTAAAGATGTTCTGGTAAAAGATACAGGCACGGGATTAGATATATCATTTTATGTATTAATTCCAGATATTCATATTTATACAATTATAAAATTATATAATTTATATAAAAAATCATTTTAAATCTTTTTTTATTACTTCCAAGTTTAATTTTGTCAATAATAAATAGAATTAAGCAAGAGGTGGGTGAAAAGATGAATAGATGATTGGATAGACAAAAGGATTGAATGATGGAGGGATGGAATGATGAGCAAATAAGTTGATAAATAGAAGGATCAGATAACATGTGGCATATCTTAGAACAAGCAAATCACCTTGAAAAATTAATGAATTACGTTTGAAATATAAATTGAATGAATTTAAAGTTTAATGTTTCAATCATAAATTACACTCTCTTCTGAAAAATAAATACATATCATAATGAAAATAAACCTTAATTAAACAAAAAATACAAAAAACAGTCCTTCGTTCAAAAATTTGTCGCTTATTCTCTTACATGCAGTTTTAAATAATGATACTTCTATGTTTGAAAACATAAAATTGTCAAAAGACAAAGTGTATCAGAAAGTTTTTGTTAAATAACAGAGAATCGTGGAAAGCATGAGTGTCACAAATGTTTTCAGGGGAAAGTCCATAGAATCAAATATCAAACAGCCAATCGGTGAGGGTTTAGTTTGCAGGAGCGAGGTGAGACCCGTGAAAGCATATCTATAATTCAGCGTGTGCTCGCCGGGTCATCTACGACGGCAATCTGTGTCGGCTAAGTCAGCAGTATTTCAGCCCTGGCTTCGTCCATAACTCACATCCAAGATATATCCTAGGGGCGATGCCTCACCCTACCGTCCGGGGGTGGGCTCGAACATTCGTACTCCCTCACACTACTGTGAATATCCATCTGGGGCAAAACAAGCCCGACAAGGCTTGGGTGGCTGCGGAACGTGTACTTCAAACTTAAAACTACAAATTCGAGGGCAATTTGGATGGAAGTTTTAAATTCTGAAGTGCTTCTACCCTAGTTGAATTAACACGTTTTTCGAACAAAAAATTTCTAACTCAATTAAATTATATACTACTTCTCTAAAAAGTAAAGAATTTCTATATATTGGGTATATTTATTATTTACGTATATTGAATTCTAAACTATAATTCTCTACTCGTTAAATTATGCAATTATGTAGAACATAAACACAAATATTATATTGTAAGAAGTATATTTATGCTTCGTATGCTTTCTGGATTCTAAAACAAGGCTAAAGTTGTAAATGAATATCTGTGTGCATTTGAGGTTGATGTTTAAAAAGCATTTAAGTTCCAGCTGTACTACGTTCAGTTTAAAGAGGTAAATTTTAGCGTAGGTGGTGAAATTCGCTGTAGACTGCTTTCTGTTTGTGACAAATATCTTTTATTATTTGTTTAATTGACATTTTATTATCATGGTATGATGTATATTTACTTTTACGTATATCTTTTTAGTTAATATTGGTTGGTTATAGCATTCCCATACATATATTTTATTTAGAAAGAAAACTGACATTTATTTGGAACTTGCCTTCTTCAACGTCATGTTAACTTGTTATTTATTATTTTTTGCTTACTAATCCCATATTAAGGTTTTATTTTTAATTGGTTTGGTTTTATTGGTTTGATTTCTACCATTAACGTTTTATGAATTCAAAACAAAGAAGCGGAATGAATTTTGCAAATCAAAACATGTTTAGAATGTTTGAGATTGATGGGTCAAAACCTTGTATATTACCTGTACCTTATTTACATTATGTAACGAACTAAAATTACAACACTTACAATTATATTGATCATGTGTCGTGAGGTTAATTAAAAATCATTGCTGTTCGCCCGAATATACTCGAGGACTATTCCCCATTTAAGACGTCGCGAGGCCATATCCTCTTCAGACGTCTGGTGGGAATATAAGCGTGGTTTCTAGCGAATAAGTATTGAACAACTCAATTGGAATGAGAGGAGAATTTATTGTAGAAAATGTTCTGGGAGATTTTGTTTTCAAAAGAGAGATTTTGAGGTAAAGTTGAGTAAAGGGTGATTTTGGAGACGTAGAATGGAGTATTGACTATCTAGGACTTCTTTGTTGTTTTATAGCTGTTTATTTCAACTCACTTTGTATAAATCCCTTACATATTGGTCAAAACAAAATTCTAAATTTGAGCGAATGTATTTATCAGCGTGAACACTGGATTATGTTTGGTGTGTTTGTGATGTTATTTTGAGTACAGAGAAACATAGGTTATTTGGTTTATACATATTTGCAGTGTGACTGGTGTAATAACATAAATCCTATGTGAATTTATTTATTTGCGTGATTGGTTAAGTGTGTGTGTGGGTACGGTCTCTGTGGAATAATGATTACTTTTTATTGACAGACCTGTCGGCTAAGGTTAACTTAGGGCAGAGAATGCGTCACTTTTAGTCTGTGTGAATGTATTTATTAGCGTCAGTGGAGGGAAAAAAACTTTCACGCCTCCCAGCCGTATGTGAAAAAAAGATTAGGGCCATAAATTTAGGGTAGTTGAGAGTGGAGTATCAGTTGTATATGGAGAACTCTTGAGTCCCGCCAAACTTAGATTAGGTAATAGTAGGTAGAAAATGAAGAAGCTATCATGTCAAAATATCAAGAGTAAATATACTGTGTAAATGGTGTTTTGATTTAAAAAATTTAAAATGAGTAATAACGAATTGATTGAGCAACTGCTCAAAAATAGTAACACACCACTGGATCTATTGGGTGACAGTGGTTCTCTTAAGGAGCTAGGACTTCTTTAATTTTCATTGAGTAGTACAGCCTAGTGTTGAAACCACTGGGAATTCATCGTTTAAACGCCCGTTCAGAGCGACGTGATAGAAATTTACTATTGATTACTTTTGACGTAGCAATTTTTATTTATTACTTATATTCTAGGAACCAACAAAATTTACACGGTATTCCTGCCTTGCAAGGCAATGCAGAAGCCGGAAAAGAAAAGATGTGCACCAAAACAGTCAACCATCACAATAAGGAAAAAAACGTGAGAGTGCTGTACAAGGATCCAAATCAAGTATTGTCATGTTATATGGGCTTTATTATCAGATCCTAATTTTCAAAAATTTTATATTTAGATCGTTTTATTTTAAATTTATCTTGGTTTATAACAATAACGAAAAGTTCTATATTTTTTGTTTGATATATATGTACTCTAATAATATATAATGTTTGTGTAAAAATAAGCTATATTTACATTGTGGAAATAAATATTATTCGTAAACAAATCTTTTTATTGACAGCACTTTACTGCCCGTTTGAAACTCAAGTTGACCCATAAAAAATATATATAGATTTATATATAGATATATAGATTTTAACGAATTAAAAATAATTTTTTTCATGGTGGTATTTAAGTATGTCACTTAAGTCTTATAAGTAAAACAATACAAACAAACCCATTTCTTTTTTTATATACTCACTTGTGTCTCTTACTGCCATTACCATTTTAAAATAATAATAGGAGATTGGTTTTAACCGAAGGCCACATAAATGCTCGGTTCTGGATATATAAATGGCTTGAACTCATCTTTACACATCAATTAATTCAATTTGGTCCTATTCTCGCTAGTTTGCGTTTCACGGCATCTTCAGTGTGGAACTTTTCGTAAATATAAATACTTTTACAAATAAAAGACGTTTGGGAAAGAAAATCGGTAGGTTAAATAAATTTACTTACATACAAAGTGATATAAAAGCCGGATTGTGGCGGGGTATTGAATGTTTGAACGTTAAATAGAAATACTGGCAAAAGCTGGATAATATGGAGTATGTTTTACTTTTAGCCATTGCCTGCCTCAGGGGGTGGCGGAATGTTTCAGCAACTTGTAGGATCCTGGAGGAACAACTTGCCTGCTAATGCACTCGCTTTTGTTTATAACTTTATAATTACCCGAGGCGAATTGATCGCTCCGCTAATTTCGGGAAGAGGAACTTTCCTTATTACATCCCAAGAGGAATATCATTTGTAAGATTTGTTTGCGAGGACGTGGACCATCTTTTGGCCATCTGAACTTTATTCGTTCGATTATATTCCTACTGGTTGGAGAATGTGGAAAAACTGCCCTAAACGGATTTACAGCCGAAGAAATTCAGTGCGATCTGTTAACATTTAACTATAGTTATTACATGTAATATATTATCCATGAATGTATCATAAACCATTTTTAAAATATATTCTATGATAATATATCATCCACAGGAGACAGAAGTGATAAAGAACGACCATACCTGGATATCAGAAAGAAGAGTGGTCTTAAAATGTACCCTTGGGAGACACCATGTTCCAACCCATACATAAATATTTACCATTGCAAAATACTACATTTGCCCTACCAAAAGATACCAGGTAATCAAAGAACAATTTGTATTATGATGTAAATAGGAACGCAATTTCTGAATAAAAATCTATTGGGATAACCACTAAAAGGTGCAAAGGAACCGCAGTGGTTTGACTCTTATTTTTCACCCTAGCGCGGTTCTCGGTTCGGATCCTGGCATAGCCCACGTAACTTTCGTTTACAAAAAGTTGATCTTTCGTTAACAATACCAAACGGGTAATTGGACGATGAGCGTTGCGCTTGACAAACAGGACTTTACATTTTACTTGGAAGAGCATCAAAAATATAAAAACCTCGAAAAGACAGCAAACGAAGCAAGTGAGTAATAAACAATTATTCAGAAATTGTGAGATGCGGTCTGGTGTGATGTAGGTTTCAGAAAAACATTTTCTTTATCGTGCAACGTTTCGATCTTTATTGAGATCATCTTCAGGGCTCAAAGTGTTTGTCTTCTGTGTAATTGTGCCATTCTTGCGTGTCGTGTTGAGAATGAGTAATAAACCTTCAAATTAAAAATACTAAGATGTTATTTTTTCATTTAATCATTATTTTTTATGTTTACATCTATTTGAAATTTTGTATTTCATTAAAAAAATTTATCATGCTTCTAATTCTTTGTATCAGAAAACAACATCTTCCCAATGATCTTTTGTTTATTTATTATCCAGTCTTACTTTCATCATTTCCTTTCAAATTAAATCAGAATATATTATAAAATGATTAGTATAAAATTTTACGTCCTCGTCAACAGCTCACAAATGAGGTCTCATCGGAGGTCATGTACTCAGCCCTTTCAGCCAAGTCCGGGGTCAAGCCCACCGTGATCTCGCCATGTAAGGTTCACAAATCGAGGTCAGTCCTGGATAAGCCGGACTTCCTGTACGCGAGACCATTAGTCAGAGAGACAAGGAGAAAAGTCAGATATCATTCAGATGGAGCGAGAGAGTATAAGACCGATTTACTTCTTAGAGATAGACCAGTGTACAAGGGAAGATAAATCTGTATATATAATAAATCCTAACCACCAGTTATAGGTTAGGCCTTTATCCTAACTTTACACTCATTGCCTAACAGTTACAAAATACAGTAGCAATAGAATATTTTGTTCTCTTTGAAAGGATAGTATTTTTGTATTAGGAAGGACGCATATTAAATGTCAGGAATAGCACGAATGTAGTGTAGATTATAGACTTCCCCAGCGTCAACTCCAAGCCATGCCATGGGAATGCCTAATTATGTCCAACTTTCTCATAAACAAAATTATGCAAATCTAATCTGAGTGCCATCAGGGAACTCATATTCAACCTGATTGAAAATAAACTCAACAACGATATCGCCATCCAATCCGAATACTTTGGAAAATTTCTTGGGTATCCAATGTATGAAAGCGTTCAACTTATTGTTAGTCCATACATGTTTAGCGGCTTCAGTTTATTTATTCTTTTTTATCTAAGGTCTGGGTTGAGATAAAAAAGTTATTGTCACAAGCGGGATTCGAACCTAGCCGAAAATCGAACCTTAGATATAAAAGATTAATTAATTGGAACTTATTGCTAGTACATGTTAGCCTTCTTAGCTGTCACCAAACTTCATTATATTTTACGACTTCTTCTCTTTGTGTTAGATTGTCGTAACGGTATTTTCTTAAATTACTGTCTCTTCATTTTTATAAGTCTAGTATTTCTCAGCTACACAAAAGTAATTCCAAAGGTCATTCATAAAACCCCTAGGTGTTTTTCCCTTTAAAAAGACTGTCAACTAAAAACGTAAAGTGTATGTTTTGAAGTGTAAATTTCTCACTTTTTGACTACAGAAACAAATAATATCCTACAAAGCTAGTTTTTTAGGTATAAAAATTCTAATTGTTCTGGTCTGGTTGAACCTTTTCGTTTTATTTGTCAGACACGTTTAGGTATTTTTCTCAAATTAATAGTTGGTCTGAAAGTTATTTTATTAATCCTGTTTTTAATTTATTTGTTGTTTTCCTTTTTACAAATGTCTAGAAACTCAGGAGATACGGTTAGAGATATTGTTCGTCCCAAACCTCGTTTTGGTTTTTTAGACCAAATATGGTCAGTCAATAATAGTGTTTATCTTCATCACATTTCTGTCTCACATTAAATATTCATGTCAAACAGTTGTCTTCAACATTATTGGTTCATTATTATAACAAGGTCTAATTTGTTTTATTAATAATTACAATAAAACGAGAAAGAAAAATACATATTTGCTAAACCATAAGGTCTTTTTTTATTGATCGAACGCATTGATATGGTAAAAGAAACAAACCCATAACCGTTATAGGGTTCGACAAGCGGAAAAAAATTGTCCACGGACTTAATCGTGTAATTGAAATAAAGCTTGGGGGAAATCGGTTCTGAGATAAAGCAAGGAAAAATAACTAACTAATACATTCCGATTTAATACGGATTCACTTCACAAAAGAAGAGGCTGGATTTCAATAAATATTTGTCAACTCTAATCTTACCTCGATGGCTTATCGGATTTCTACATTATTCAGGAGAGAGAGAGAGAGGGAGAGAGAGAGAGAGCGAGTGAGAGGGAGAGTGCTGGGTGACTTTCTATTGACTCTTTGAGCGTTACGCCTCACCCACCCTTCGCCTCCACTGAGCGCCCTTTGGCCGCACCCACCTTGTACTTTTATTGCTTGTCTTTGTTTTCAAAGACTTTTTGATGGAAATTAGTGTCGTCCCCTTTCATCTTTAGCTCTTGTAGCGAACTTAGTTGTTTGCGATAAATAGCTAATTGCATTTTAAAAGTTTTTTGCCCCTTAAAAGAGTCACTTGACAATTTTAAAACGAAAATTTATAATTTCCAATAACCTTCTTGCTAAATTGATAGAGGCTTATTTATTTATTATTTTGTCATTAAAAAACACAATATTAAATATGTTCATGTGCGAAACTTTTGGCTGTATGGTTTATGAATTTCAGTTTATTTCAACCACTTCAAAAAAATTAATTTATAATAAACAGGAAAATCAACCCATAATTGGATACAAATAACATCAATGTTTGAACTTTGAACCATACAATGAAATAACTTCGGCCCAATATCTGACATACGTGCAATACGACAAGTCTGATAAATATTTTTAACTACAATATATGTAGATCGTGGTAGTTTTATGTTAGTCATGCAAAATAATTATTAGCAAGAATAGAGGGGTCAGACCCATCGACCCGCCAAGAAATATGGAGTACTCCGGGACGAAAACATAACATTTGCGTTGCAGGATGTATTTATGTGCTTAAATGATAAGGGTGAATAAGTTCTTGTATCAAGTTACTAGTTGAATGTAATGGAGTTTGGACGTAGAGACTCCGAAGAATATCAAATACTTTGAGGATGTAGTAATTAGGTCAGATGTGTGATTGTAATTTATTAGCTTGAATAGAGGATATTCTTCTCAAATTACCAAGAGGAATATTGAAAATTTTGAAATAGAAGGAACTTGATTTATTTGCGTGAATGGTGAGATGGAGGGGCTGGTTGCCCAATTACTCTAGGAATATGAAATACTTTGAGGCAATGTAAATGTAACCTATTAGCATGAAGGGAGGATATTTTTCCCCAATCACGTCGACGAATACTCTGGGGCAGTATAACTGTAATTTATTTTAATGAAAGGAATTCTTCCCCATTCACAGAAATATCGAATATTCTACGTTAGTGTGAATAGAATTAATTAGCGTGAATGGAAGGAATTCTTCTCCACTTACCAAGAGTAACATGGAATAGTCTGAGATAGTGTGTTATGTAAATTACTAGCGTGAATGGTGAGACGAAAGGGGCTTCACATCCCATCATTTCGAGGAATATCCAATACCAGGAGCAGTGTAAACGTAATTTATTAGCTTGAATGGAATGACTTCTTCCTCAATCACTCAGAGGAATATCAAACAATTGGGATGAATATAATTTATTAGATTTTATTAGGTTTCGTGGTCCGCTTGACCAAATAAATTCTTTTCAATTAATCAATTTAAAAAAAATTAATTGAAAAATGGCAAAAAGGAGCGAAAATTCAAAATGTGGGGTTAAAATGGGAAGTTAGTGTCCGAGTGGATCGAAGTCACGATAGCTCAAGTGGTAGAGCAGCGGCGTATTTAGCCGTGGGTTCGAATCCCGCTTGTGACGCTGACTGTTTTATCTCAACCAAAACCTTAATTAATTGAAAATAATTTATTAGTGTGTGGTGATTAGTGACGGTTAGTCCATAATTATTCAGAAATCGTGAGATGCGGTCTGGTGTGATGTAGGTTTCAGAAAAAAATTAAAAAATTTAACAAATACATGTAGGATGTGAAAAAAAGTGAATTTATACAATGCAAAAAAATATATTTTTTACTTTTTTTTAAAGAAATACTTTGATTGAATATAAAATGTATTTGTTAAATTTAAACAATGTTTGTAAATCCCAGGCCCTGAAGATGATCTCAATAAAGATCGAAACGTTGGCACGATAAAGAAAATGTTTTTCTGAAACCTGCACCAGAGCGCATCTCACGATTTCTGAATAATAATTTATTAGAGTGAATAAAAGCGTTTCTTTCCCAATTACCCCAATAATATCGAGTACTATAGTCAGGATGACTGTTAACCAAACGACCGCGATTTTAAAGGTATATATTTTTAAAATAACTAAAAATTAGTACCCTTGTACTGTAATAGTATACATTTTATTCCCGACTGGTCAATCCGTGAGATAGAAAAGGCAGTCGTAGGATAAAAAACGAGAAAGTCCGTAACTTAGAATGCCAAAAGCTGAACATCGTCTCAAAAATTAATTAGTAGGAAGAAAATACAAGAGAAAAACAGGCAAAGAATGAGAGGGCTGGTAATAGCATATATATGAAAATATATTTTCACTGACAACGCTCTTGTACATGAAAGTTGAAATGCTTTCTTATGAATTACCATTATTTTAAAAAAAGATTTTTTTCAGTAAAAACCTTATAATACACTTATCATATGTTTAATATTAATTAATTTAGATATTAAATAACATTGGAGCACAAGAAAAAAATTGCTCACTAAAATAAAAATAAGAATGCGATTTATTTGTTGTTTAAAAGGGGTTGGGCTAATGTGAGTTGGGTTGGAAGTCCTGGCACAGCAACACATTTCGGCTTATCGTCCCTCTAGATTTCCTACGTACTGAGGGTCTCCCTAGTTCATACCTTTTGATAAAGTCCAGTTGAAAACAAAGTCGTTTCTATTTGGTCTTTGTTTAAGAACTGTCGCAAGCAAGCGTGTCACTTATGATAAAATGAGTGTTCCATTTTTCATACATACAGAGAACTTTGTTAAAAAACACATCAATAATTTAACTGTTATAAATATGAGTTTAACAATACTGTTTGAGCTCGTGCATTTTGCCCAATATTTGAGAGTACTAGACCTTTGGGAAAATGTTTCCTTTATGATTTCCTTTTATTTTCCTTTTCCCTTTTCCGTCTGTTTTGAACCTTTTTTAGAAGTGTAAAATGAGTTTTGTTAATAAATTTAAATTTATCGTTGGGCGTAGAGAAGTAGATAACGCAGGCCAGTTGTTGACCGAGGTAATCCGCCTTCGAGCAACAATAACACTCCGCTCGGCGGTGGGTTCATTCGGTTCTCAGGCCTTGACCAGTGCGACTCCATTTTTTGTTTTTTTCGGCTTCACCCTTCCTTTTCGTCATCGTTTCGCTCGTTTGTCTTCGAAAAAAAAAGGGAGAACTGTATCGACACTCGGGGAAATCATCGTCCCGAGTAATTGGTATCGCCTGTGCTCGACCAGCCAAAATAGTGGGAATCACGGCCAGAAAATTTCGCTGCGCGACCAGCAGAAGCAGGACTTCGTCGATCTTCGCTCACCGGACATCCGGAAATCCACCGCAGGGACTNTCTCTCTCTCTCTCTCTCTCTCTCTCTCTCTCTCTCTCTCTCTCTCTCTCTCTCTCTCTCTCTCTCTCCTATGGTTTACTTTCTTACTCTCACCATTCACAGATGCATTTATATTTGCTATCTTACTTGGGATCTGAATATTTTTATTTTTAGTTGGTCCTCTGGGCCGGATCTAAAGAAAAATGATATTCGAACTTGGTACAAGAGAAGGAAAATGGGAATATAATATGTTTATGATGTCTTAAGACATCTGAGGTCAAAAATACTTTCTATCCGTCCCATTCTCACACCTACTAAAAAGAAAAATTTTCTGTTTTTGTGATCTTAAGGTACGTCTCTTCAGATACATTCTCTCTCCCTCCTTCTTTCTATCTCTCTTTCACTCACTCACTCTTTCCATCTTTCTCTCTCTCTCTCTCTCTCTCTCTCTCTCTCTCTTCTCTCTCTCTGCATATATTTATATATCTATCTTTCTCTCTCTATCTCTCTCTCTCCCACTTTAAATTACTGAAAAAAATTATCTTCGGTAGAAAATCGCACGAAAGAAAGTCAAAAGGTTTTTGCACACCTTTCACCCTGGCAAAACCTTTTAGTCTGGTTCTAACTTAATTTCAAACTGAGATTCAATCTAACTCCATCCGCAGTTATTAATAAAAAGGAAACAGAAGTTTTATTTCACAAAATATACTTCATTAACTTGAAAAGAAAAATATTCTCGGTTCGCAGGGCCAATCGGCAATACCGTTCTGGCAGGTGTCTAATATTTTTTTGGGCTTACTGTTACTAAAATAAAGGTTAAAATCTTAAATCATATTTAATAGATAGTGAAATCGGTCGATCAATAAACCTCTTAGTTTCCTTAGGAGGGAGCGTTTTGGGTAAATACAGGATGGCAAGTAATAAAATTCATAGATCAAATTCATAGGGCTCAACGGTGTACGGTAGGCATAGAACAACGGACAAATAGCTCTTAAAGAGCTCAGTATTGAACTCCCTGAATTTCTAATCTAATCTAATCTAAATCCCAGGGATGACCATCACGATACCCTACTCAACAAATCCTTCACGAAGGCACCACTTTATGCCTTTTACCTCAATAAACAACATTTAACAGATATTATCGTGGTTTTTGGTTTTTATGTAAATAAATTGGTTAAAAAATAAAATTTGATGTTTTAATGCCATTTTGTGACATTTAGAGTGTAAATGATATATGGTTCATAAGTATGAGGTGAAGATAAATTTACTTGGCTCTGTGAGATCGAATCACGGTTTAATATTTATTAATAACGAGGGTAAGGTAGAAGAGACTCGAACACGATGAACAATAGAGCTTCTCTCTTGTTTTGTTCCCTGAGTGACGACATTAAAATCTCTTACCTTAATGCCTATAACGGGTGTCATTACTAATGTACACAGCAGATGACATCACTGTTCATCGAAGAACAACAGCCCTACTTAATATTAAGCCCCAAGTCAGGTCGTTCCAACCTTTTCAGCTTTATAATATTCTGCCATCTCTTAAACTTTCATTTTTGTCAAGGCGTTCATTATAATAAAAGAACGGTTTAGATAATTATCGTTTTGACGTTCGGCGACTAATAGCTTCTTTTCTTCTTTTTAGACCGACTAACAGATAGCAAAAAGAATCGAAAGGAGAATAAACATTTTAAAACGGACTATAAAAGAGATAAATCTTTCCGATGCTAAAACTGTCAATTACGAGTATTGATTTATTCGAATGGAAAAAAAGATCATTAGGATTAGTGGGTTTAACGCTGAGGCAATATAAGTGGTCTTAGTCCAATTTGATAAAGAACGCTATAGGGCAGATTCTAATCGAACTCTGTAAGAACATTATTGGCCAAATTTCTCCCATAAGAACGAACGTCTAATAAACTCCGATGTACTTTGTAACACTAGCGTAATTTTATATTTAGCAATTTTAATTCCATCTCTTAGCGTTTCACTTCTTTGAATTGCAAATCGCAAAAGGAGGCGGTTCTATATCATGAATGCACATAAATTGTCCTTCAGGTTTAATCCTTTCGTATGATTGTTAAACGGCTTAAACATTTCAAAAATAATTTAATAAATAATCCTAATTACAATCGTTCTTTACTAAATAAACACAATCACAACATATCAAAAGCTTTCAACTGCTTCAATGAAGAGGAAAATTTTAATAAACGATAATTGTAGAATAATCATTTTTGACTGAACGACACCGCAATCTATCCTCTAACTCGAATCCTGTCCAAGCTACCTCCAACATCCAGGAACACCTTGAGCTTATCGAAGACTGGTGTAAACAACGGAGGAAAAATGCACTCAGTGTACTTTTACGCTGAAAAAACAGAATTGCCCTCCGTTGTATATCAACAACAAAGAGATACCAGTTTCCCTCAAGTCAAATACCGGGGACTATATCTCGACAGCAAACTGACTTAAAAAATAGCACCCTAATACAAGACTTGGACTACTACGAAGTCTTTTAAGACCGAAATTGACTTTGACAATTAAGACAAAGCTAAAACTATACAAGACTTTACTAAGACCAACATGGACATACGGAGTGGAAATGTTGGGCACTGCCAAGCCTTCCAATATCCAGCGCATCCAGTCCTTTCAATCAAAGCACCTTATTATGTCACTAACCTCACTTTCCACAAAGACTACAACATTCCTTTTGTCAACGAACTGATCCGGCACTGATTCCGAACCTTCCACACCAACCTCTCGAACCATGCTAACCATACTGCTCGAGCGCTCTCCACTCATTCCCATCCTGACAACCTCCACGTCGTCTCAACCGACGGTGGCCTTGGGACCTACCTCCTTGACCCCTAATCATACACACTGAGTGCCAGCAACTGCAGACTCAAAGCATGTGTTCTACCGGTGCAGTGCTGGCATTTGTGCTAGTGTTGTGCTGTGTGATATATTAATCATGTGTACATATTTGTATAGTATACTATCATGTGTAACAAATAAATTTAACTTTTTTTTCTTGGGAGGGCTGAAACTCCATTTAGATTTATTTTCCTTCCAGATTATATGCATTGAGAATGCAACTCTTAAATCAACCTTCAAATAACTAAACCCCTAATAAATATTGTTGAAATATTTTGGCTGATATTTGCATCGGTACCGTTTCCTTTATGTTTGGTGAATCACTAGTTATAATATTATGTCGGTCAAATTCTCAGCGATCGGCTAGTTTATTTGTGTAAGACATAAAAATATTCATGATAATACTTTGCTCATTATATTTACAAGCAAAATACATGAATTATACAACCTGAAGTTCATGTGTTATTATAATTAATAGTTTTCCTTCTTTCTTTTATTGACAGCATTTGAAGACGGTCCGTCTACAGCAGAAAAGAAAATTCGAGGGAGATAGGTAGGTATATAGAAAGGCAGAAAATAATAAATAAAAGGAATGAGAGGGTGAGAGAGAGAAAAGTTTAAAATAGAGAGATATAAAAAGAGAAAGCAGATGGAGAACAAAAGACAGAGAGAGAGAGAAATTAAACAAGAAAGAAAGAGAGTGAGACAGAGAGTTAAAAACAGATATATAAGGAAAGAGAAAGAAAGAAAGAAAGAAAGAGAAAGAGAGAGAGAGAAAGAGGGAAAGATATGGAAAAGTGAGAGTGAGAAAGAAAAAATGTAAGAAAAAGAATGAAAGATATAAATAAAAATTAAGAATGTAAGAGAGAGAAAAAAATAACGAAATGAAAAAGGATGAAAGAATAACTGAAAGAGAGTTCACACAGTTACACCCAAGATCGCAGTCATTTTCTGATCATTCAGTCTACAGACGAGTGCGTATCCAACCATTGTGATAACTGATCTCAGGTGACGTTGGACTCGACGTTGGGGGATTGTTGTTTTCTTATCCGTATTGAAAATCTTGATTGGATGTATTCTTTGGTTAAGTGAAGTCACATTTTGGCAAAGCTTCGGCTTGGTCGCGAATGATTGCTTACAGGAGTGAGAACGTTGTTCAAAATAGCGTTCCTTCATAATTAAGAGTAGTTTGTCCTAAAATGGCCAAAGTTTTCTCAGGCCAAGGAGGGAACCGGGTAAATCTCCATAGATTTAAAGTACTGCAAGATCATGTTTGCTTTTGTAATGGTGACGGACAATAAAGCACAGATTGTATTGTGATCGTTATATTTTACGTATGATTATGTAATTCCGATACTGTTGGTTGTCAAGTTTATATTAATATTTTCTCACAGGAATGTTTTACGTAATTTGTTATAAATTGTGAGAACGTTTCATACCAAAGGTGAATGAAATAATTGATCAAGTCAAAAAGCAAGTGTAATTTACAGGTGGTTTGATTCCCCCTTTCAATTAGTCCGGTCGATTTCCTTGATTTACGAACCCAACTTTCGTAATCGAATATTGAATATTCATGTTAAAATTGAACTTAATATGTCAATCCGAGGAAAGTTAATGCGGGAAGCGGTTTGAAAATTAGTGGGTTTTTTCCTCCTCCCCTGGTAAATTCACCAGTTTGTGCGAACAATGAAGATAATTTAATTTCCACGTTGCCTGTTGATGAAAACTTCTATTGATACCTGGACATTCAGTTTTGCATGTTCAACTCATTGACAGTGTTTTGCTTCGCCGGTAACTTTCATAAAACAACCAATCTCTAATCTTGTCTGTTATGTTAATTATTGAAAACAATAGCTAGAACGTTCTGTTTTAAGTTAAACAATTTTCTCATTATTTATAATTTCGTTATTGTGTCATACTCATAGAGACATGATTTTGTAAATTTATATATTGACGTGAATGTGAAGTCGAACACCTCGCCGAGAACGAGACCAATGTTCTGCATAGTTCATAGATGGTGGTTTTTTATGATATAGAGAATCATTACTCCAGCAAAACTTTAGTTATGCATTTAAACTATGCCGATATGTGCTTAACATTATAAATGTAAATAACGTAATGTAATTATGTAAATTTCCTTCACATGGATGAATAACTCGATTTTATCGAATCGACCCCATAGGAAATTCTTAAGAGAGTAAAGCCAGTAAAATTATCAAGTGGCGATCAATTTAACGATTTGTAAGTAAACCACACAGCACCACTGTGTGCGCCGAATTAGAAAATTACGAATAATTAAAACACCTTTTCATTGACAAATTCACTATTACTGAGACATGTGTGGTAATTAGTGACTGTTAATCTATACTTAGTCATAAATCGATTTCTGACAAATTACTGAGACAAATGAGACTTAGTTGAAAGCTCTTCAGAAATATATTATCGGGGGTTCACATTTATGAGAAGTGTTAACAGGACCGGAGGCATTCTTCCATTCGTCTTCATGGTGCTGAGCAATAAAAACTCGGCGGCTCTGCTCAGGGAATGAATGTTTTCTCAAACAAATCACGTTGGGCAGGTTGAGATATGGACCGGGTCGGGGTGCAACGGGATCCCACCCTCCTCGAAAAACCTCCTGAGTTATATTACTTGTAACTCTGAGCCGCCCGTCGAGTTATGAACTTGGCTGAGACAAGTGAAAGCACTTTTGACTTAACTCTCCAACGCTTGTTGCCCCCGGTATTTTTGGCCTTTTCCGCTATTCTGTATTATATTGAAGTTTATCGGATTCTCGTTTCCTTTATATATCGAATCTTAACGTTAATAGTAAACTGCTGTTTTCCTTGTTGAGTTGATAAAAGGTTGGAAACGCTTAGCTAATATGCTATTACTTATAAGAAATGATATTTTGTCCCATAATAAGGAAATGAAAAATTCCTATATTTACTGTTCCTAAGTAGCCGGACATGAAACGTCAACTAGTTTTCTTATTAATGTTACCTTTTTCCTTATAATACAAATGTGCTTAACCAAACAACAAGAGATGTGGGGCACTTTCTTTATCCATGTGCCATCCAGGAAATACCACTAAACAAGATATTGAGAAGGTATTAACATTTTAGTGAATTTTTTTCATATTATGCCTTCTTCCCCTATTTTTTGACTTTAGAATCTCCGAGATTCAAACACGGACCCCCGTGATGAGTAATCGTGTCAACTATTATTATTACAATAAACATAATTATTAAATTATATTATATAATAATTAAATGTCGGTATGAAAGAAAAAATGTAATAGTTGTAGTGGTTATTTTATATGTAGTAATGAAATTCCTAGTAATTCTGAAATTAGTATTTGCCAGGAGTTCCGGCTATTTTCACAGTCTGATAAAGTGGCCTGGGAGGGCTGTTTGTTTTGGATTGGATGGTAAGGCTTCCAAGTAAACAAGGAACTGACAAGAATTGGTGCTTTACCTCAAGAAGCTATGAAGTAGGAATGCAATTTCTTGGATACCAGATTTTATTGACCGTCCTACCCAAACCTTACCGTTCATTCCGAATTCTCCGTGCCACTATTTTTTTTCGACCCTACAGCTCGACCTTTCTTCATCTTTTCCTCATCCAAATTGTCTTATTCAACGTCAAAGGGGGAAACCATGTTAAAGTTGTTTGTGTCGATTTGTTCTGCCAATTTGCCAACTAGGCCTCTTTACAATTTCGTGTCCCTCCGACTCGAGTAAAAACACGTTTATCTTGTCTTTTCGCCCTAATTTAAAGAACTTAAGTGCCATGTGGGGTGTACTTATTATATACGTCTTAGTTTAATATGGTACGGAAAAAACAGAAATGAACCTGAGTGCAATATCTGAGTAAGTGATTTTTCTTCTCCTTCTACCTTTTTTTTAAAAACAAATTACTGTTTTTATTTTTAAAAAGTGTTTCTTAGTTTAATAAAAGAATTTGCTTGTAGTTTTGTAACTGAGTAAGTCTGTGATCAAGGGTCTATTCGCAAGACGAGATAGTTCCTCACTAAAGAGCGACGGCCAAAACATATTTGAGTAGTATAAAAAACTGCGAGTGGTGACGGACTCAATTCAACTTTATATTTCATAATATTACAGATTCTAAATAAACAAGTAAAATCATTAAAGAAACACGAAGCTAAAATAAACAGATCAAATAAAAACCCTCGTTTTAATACGATTTGAGGCATGTTTCACGAGTCATCTCAGCATTTATCTCAGTGCGGTTCATAAATGTTGATTTGCTGTAATAAAGTAGATTACCAGGGCAGGGTAAGACGTGAGGCACTTGCCAACGCAGCCCCTCAATACTCAATATGTTTACATTTTCTTTCCATGGCACAAAATCCTTTTTGTAAAGCTATCAATATATATACGTCGCCTGAAAGGACCGCAGTGTTATTTGGGTCACCAAAGCAAACCATTTCCAATCGCTGAATTATCATCATTTAGGGGATCTCATTGGGCGAGTAACTTTTATTGCGGTTGTATCGGTTATCGTATAAGTAAGTAAGAGGACAATCAGGCCAGCCCTAAATGAATCTCCTTTGCTTATATGTTTAATTTCATTCGGATTCTTCAGATATCTCTGTCAAACTATGTCTTCTGGTTTGTCAAAAATGACCCATAAGCTATAAGATCTAATTGCTTATTTTATAGTTAGTTTCCATTATAACGTTTAAAGTTATTATATTTAATACAGTTTATAAACTTTAAGTATAGCGAATTTTAAAACATACTATTTTATTACGCTAACTATGTTACCATTTTTGGATTAAATAATTGACCGCCTTTTTACCCATGCCTTCAACCAGTAATTGATGTTTCCAAACTTTCGTGCAGGCTGAGGCGAGACTGTACTTTGCAGGCAAATCTTTATAATAAAAATAATAATACAAACTGTAGCATTGTCAGAGGAAAGTTGATAAATGTAATTCCTAATTATAATAATTCCAAAGTACTTTACTACGAATGGGTTCGGGTGCAATTCCGAAAGCCACGGGTTCGAACACCATCTGAACATTGGCTTTTTACCTCGAATTTCAAGTCTAAAAGTTGATTTGTACATAACATAATGAATGGTATTGAAACCGATAAAAAATATTCCTTAATAAATTTAACTTTTAAAGTTATTATATTTAATACAGTTTATAATCTTTAAGTATAGCGAATTGCCCAATACCCAGATAAAACAGATCGATGTGAAACTAACTTTTGTAATTATTTCCAGATCATTGGTGAAAAATTGCATAAAGGTTTATCAACCTAGTTATAATTTTTTGTACAAATTCATGGCCTGTAAACTTGTTCTAACAAATCACAAATAATTGCTTGTGCCCCCTAACCCTGTACATGTTATGTAAAATATCCTTTGATTAGAACTGTATATTAGTCTGTTTTCATCAGGATTTCCGCCACATACATGTCACGAAATATGTAAACGTTTAATTTTTTATTAATATTTACTTAGAAAAAAGTTAGCTTTCTTTGTAAGGACTTTTACCATTTTATTCTTCATTGAATTTTTTTATTTTATAAACGAATAAGGTGGAAAGACTCGGTGGATTTCAGTGTGAAGGTACTGCTTATCTGGACATATTGTGTCCTGAAAGGGTGTAATGACATTTTAGAGGACTAATGCAAGTGCAGCCACAAGACTACATTAAAGCAATCACCGCCCTCTCCAAAGCTAACAAAGTTAACTTCCCTTATTAAGGGGCTGTGTTGAACTGGCGTGTATGCTCTCTTATCTGTTTCCCTCCTTCCCGTCTTTCTAGTTCGTTTGAAGCAGCACTCAAAAGTCGTTTTGTTACGCTCCTCTTCATCTAAGGCTGAGATAATCAAGGAGTGGAGGTTGGTGGTGATTTGAAAGGGTGCCTATGTGAGACTAAGCGATAAAGCTGATTCATACCTGGGCTACGGTTCAGTTGGTCCGAACCTTCCATTTTACTTTTCTACGGTTTATGCTCACCAGCCCTTAACACAGGATTATACAAACCAATGCGGTTGTTTCTTTTTATGACTTGAGCTTTTTAAATGAAGAAAAATGTCGTTTTGAATAGTACAGCATGAACGTTTATAGAAATAACTTTATTTTTCTCAAGCTACTTAAACAGCGTCATCCAAGAAGCTAAGTATATTTTGAAGAACCCTCATTTCTCCAAACTTGTAATTTATTTGCTTAGGGTTTCCCCGAGTAGCGACGTTCTTTGTTTAGATTTCCCGATCCAGGGGAGAGGCAACAAATATTTAACACTCAAGTTTGTTTTAAAACGAGCCTGCAGAACAGGGATTCCCTGAGGAATGTATTTTGCTATATTGTCCATTATTAACCCAAAATAAATTCAAGGAGGAACGTTTAGTAGGAGAAAAAAACTCTTTTTGATTATGTCTGGGTTACGACGGCTCTTGCATTAGGCTTATTAATAATTTTGCGTTAATTAGAATTTATCTTTTTAATCTCTCCCGCCAGATTATAGCAGTACTTTATCCAGTTGATTAAATTTTTTAATAACAGGTTCATTTACATAATTTCAATTTGGTGCAGTTGCGCATTTGTTTGACTTTTTCTCCCTGCCCGCCAGCTTTTTTAAATGTAAGTAGGAAAGGGTTAGCCTTTCATAATGTTATCAAGTTGATGTTGTTGCTGGAAACGTTATCAAGATGTCTTAACCCAATTTCCTTCCGTCCCTTTCTCAGAGAGAGAGAACTTTTCCGCTAATTTTTTTCCGACTCATCTTCGCTGGAGAAACAGTTTGTTTAACGACGTTTTTACGTGTCGGCTACCTTTTGTTCATCTGGAGGGTAACTTTTAATTTTCTTACGTAACCTAAGCGTTAATTGTAACTTCTCAAACGACTTTGACAAAACCTCTTTTACATAATTTTGTAATCCCGACGGCAAAGAAAATGCATTAAACTATTAATTTTTCCCTTGTTTTTATTATTCCCTAAATATTTCTTAACCTCCTTAACAAGAAATACATTGTGTTCTACAAATAAAATCCAAATTTTTCCTAAATCCTACACTTTGAACGGAAGCAGGCGCCGAAGACCCCGTTCTCCAAGATCTTAACAAGCTAAGAACGCACAATAGACTTCAGTTTTCGTACTTTCAAAGACTGGAGCAAAATTAATAAATAAATCGGAGCGATTTGGGTAATATTCAATGAGGCACAACAAGAAATATTTAAAAAAATTCAAATGAAGCTGGTGCTAGAACAATCAGGCTGAACTTAACTTCCTGAAGAACCCAAGCCTACTGTAATGTGGACATATATTATCTCTTGTTAAAATTAGTTAATCTAGGGTCGAAATTCTACTGTTGCTGATATCAAAGAAACTTTACGAAGGAACGAAGAATAAAACGAACTGGCTGAAAAACCATCAATAAGAAAGTCAAAACTCACTCTGCGATTCATAGGAACGAGCACCGAGGAGACCAAAGATGTAACCGCTTAGTAGGCAGGGTACCAAGACGGAAAAACAAGTGCAGCAATGAAGGAGGAAGAAATAGAGANAGAGAGAGAGAGAGAGAGAGAGAGAGAGAGAGAGAGAGAGAGAGAGAGAGAGAGAGAGAGAGAGAGTGTTGGGGATAACAGTCAATGACGTACTACATCTTAGAATAAGGATCATATTTAAGGGGGACATATACCACGGTCAACTGAACTGAACCAACGGACCCACTACTTCTTAAAAGGAAGATCGAGTTAATCTAACTTTACTAACAAAATTAAAATAAAATACAATTAGCCAAATGATGCAGTCCTTGAGAAATATAAAAACCCCGATGTATTCAATAGAGACATAACCTAGGGCCCAGGATGATCTGGGAAAAATAATTGTAGCATGACAGTCTATAACCTACTATTCCTAAGAGAAAGTTAGGGTCACTTCAATTGAACTAAGGATCTCGGAAAAGTACAATAAGCCAAAAGCTACAGTGTTTAAGGAATACCAAACCGTTACCTAATATCATCATCATTATTTGGTGAATATCCATATCAATAGAAAAACTAGGGTCACCCAGCATCAGCCGTATTAGCAGAACAATTTCTGCAAAACCTCCAAGAAAAATACCTACCGGTAATTATAATCAGACAAAACATTGCACACAGTAGATGATAAATTTGTCGTATTTGACGATGAACATCATCATCATCAACAAAAATATTGACAACTAACTAATTGATTACATAAAAAGCCTAATTAACATTACATGATGATGATTATATAAAGACGACATTGTTAACGTAATTATAGAAAAACGGACAAACTCCAAGATCGACCTTAGAGACAATCATAAAACGACAAGAGATGCAAACCAAATACACAAAACATCAAAACTACACTGCAAAACAACATATATTACATACATACACACACACACACACATATATATATATATATAATATACATAAATATATATTATACATTAAGGAAAAACGAATAAACTACATGTCAAACTTCATTCAGGGGCAAAATTACCGGCCTAATATAAAAAACGACTTGTGCGACATCGGTAGTGAAAATAAATTATTTTTGAAAAAGTATCAAGAAACTCAAAAATAAATCGAATGACAAAGTAGTTTTCGTCGTGATGGATGATCCAATTAAGCTACAGGCAGAATCGTAATTACTTATAACCATCACAACCATCTTTCCAATCCCTCATGCGTCCTACGGAACAAAAAACAATAATTTTTTTTCAAGACCTGAAGAACAAAAATCAAACGTAATAAATAATAAACTAGTAAACTTTTCAGAAATAAAGAAAATAAAACGTTTCAAAAATCTAAGAGGAAAAAAGCAACAAATGTAACACATCCTTTGAGTCCAGATTTAATCTAAAGTTGGTTTGACCAAAGACAAACAACGATTTTACCCAATTACTTATTATTATTCTCGTGGCAACAAACAACCCATGAAGCCAACTAATCACACTTCCCCCTTGAAAACACTCTCCCCCTACGATTTTTCAATGCCTTTTGAAGTCAAATTGTAATAATTATATTTCATTTAAAACCTTTTCAAAAGATTGCTTTGAGAAACGTAATCAGCATAACGAGAATAATAATAGTTTTTATTTAGAAAACAGAAATTATTGGTTCACTTTTTTAACAATAATGAAATTTACAGCAGCTAACACACATCATCATTTGAAACCTTCTAAGCTCAAATCTTCATCATTACGTATTTGCAAGAAATGAGTCAAAATTATATAGAAATCAACTCATATGTTTCAATAAAACTTATAAAATATTCTGGGACAGTGAAAGTTTAATTTATTAGCGTGAATAGAGCGGCTTCTTCTCCAATCAATTGGAGGAATATCAATTACTCTTTTATAGTGATAATATAATTTATTGTGTGGAGAACATTCTTTCCAATCACCCAAGAAATATCGAATACTCTTCGAAAGGGATAATATAATTTATTATCGTTAAAGAAGTGTTTTTCCCCCAATTAATCCGAGGAAAAACTACTACTCTAAGGCATTCCTGTGGCTGAATGTAATTTATTAGCGAAAGTAAGGATTTTTTCCTCAATCACCTAGAAGAATATCAAATAAGTTGGATTGTGTTAATTTAATTTATTAGCGTGAATGGAAGAAATTCTTCTCTAAATACCCAGAAGAATATCAAATACTCTAAATTAGATGTAGATGTAGTGTCAGGTGGGCTATATACCGCGCCTTTTAAGAGCGATTGTATCGCCCGTTCTATACATATAGCTATCGCACATCGTTGAGTCCTAGTTCATCAAGGAACTTGATAGGCCCAGTTTCAGTAGTTGCATTTCTTCTACAGTACGTCCGACACCACTTCCTCTTGCGGGCAAGTGTACCACCACTGTTTTTTATTAGGTTTGATGGTGTTTCCTCTGCTTCTTTGAGGAATCTGACCTCGCCGTGTTGGGTTATGCTAATCCTTTTCAGATGTCCTTTTGGTTTGCAGTGTCCTGTTAAGAATCCTGTTAGGTTTCCCATTTTTTTCTGCTTCCATATAATACATTCTATTACCTCTTTCCTTCCCAAATCTGTTAGGAAGTTCTTGGGTTTTTTATGTCCAATGAACGAGTTCCATTGGTCCCTCAACTATTTATTTACGTTATTTTATTTTTTTGTGGGTTAGTGTGATTGTAATTTATTGGCGTGAATGGAGAGGTTTCGTTGCCAATTAACTCGAGGAATATCGAGGTTATAAATAGGATAAGAAAAGAAAGACGGTAACTGTTTTAGTATATAACATTATAAAATAGGCTATGAACACATTAAAAGAAATTAGAAGGACGAGAGAATTAAAAGAAAGAGAAAGGCAGGTAAAGAATGAGGGCGACATATGACCGATGTTCTTTGCCCGCCCGTTAAAAAGAAGCAGTAGAGATTTAAGAAATTCATCAACACTGTCAAAAACAACTGAATTCAAAAAATCTGATAATCAATTAACCTTAAAATATTAATAAATAGTTCAACAATAAATTTTACAGTTGCTGTAACCCATTTTGAAATGCTTGTTTGAACCCATTGCCTCAGTGAACATAGAATTTTAATATCTTTCTGCCATGAACTAACAGTGCGAACAGCATAATCGATTCCTTTGAATTCGTCCGAATAGAATCAAATGCACCTATCAATAAAAGATTGTTTGAATGGCATTGACGTTGATTGTGACAAGCTACATCATATACGTCGTGGCTTTCCAGTTACCATTACGTAAAATTAGTTCTTTAGAGAATATATTAATTAAAATTGCCAAACGCATAGGTGAAAGAAGATTTTTTATATTTTTTTACCATGTTACAACAGCGTAAGAGAGCTACAATTGAATTTGATGTCTTTATGGATTTTACTATGAAATGTTGGGAATGGAGAAAGAATTGTAGTTGATTGCAGTTTCGACACTCCAACTCTCCATTCCATACCTTTTTATTCGGTATTCATAATTACTCTTATTAAATCAGCAATAATAGGATCATGTAACTTGTATGCAGTCATTTATGATTCAAAAAACTAGACAAAAATCACATCTGTTTAAAAAAAGGGTCAGGGAAAAACTTTAGAAACATGCTAATTAAAATGAATGTTCTGCATTTATGACATGCAGAACAATAAACATTTTACGAATCTTTATTTCTTATCCACATGCTGTTTTATGCCCTGGAAGACCGCTCGCGGGTTTTTTATTTTTATGAACATCTTTTGCCGTTTTCACCAGGGTTACGTGTAAAAAGAGTCATAAACAGAATTCTCTTGTTTTGTTTTTCAGATGAGCATGAAATTAAATTGGAATTCTAATTTTTTAAGCGTATATTCGGTCTGTATAACGAATGAAAAATGCATAAGTAGCATTGAATTATTCTTTTGTTTAAATAATGAATAAACATTTTATACTAATTGTAGTAGAAGAGATTTTGCAGTGAGTAGTAGTTTTTTCTAAGGGCCTCTAAGATTTCTTGTACCTTCAGCCCTACCCGTCCTGAGTCGCGCACGAACCCCCTAACCTAATAAACCGTACAACAAACACACCCTTAGCCCATTGATTGCCAAACCTACCCTCTATCTAAACCCTTACGACCAACTACTTTATCGCTTCTTTACCTCTTTACCTCGTTGCGGAAATTGCGGACGTGCGCGATATGAATCACGAGCAGGGCGACAATAAGCTGCAGAACTTTTCCGACGTGTATTGTTCATTCGTTATAATTATTGTCAATGTTGCAAAGACAGCAGTAGTATAGATGGACGGAGTGTGAGGAAAAAAGGAAGGGAAATTGCATCAATAAGGAAAACGGTTGAGGAAAGTCGAGATGTTTTACAGCTATTTACCTCATTAAGCCAGCCATGTTACTCCACTTTAGGCTTACGACCTAATGTATCATGAAGTCGCGTGACTTTACATTGTATTTATATGCTGTTATACATGTGACCCTAACGCTAGCCTTAAGGCCATTCCTTTATTATATCAATAAAACGTCAACATTAAAAAAAACATTGCGGAGAATAAACTGGTTTATATCACGAATGATAAAACCGTCATAATTAATTTATACTTTTCATTTATATTGTGAAGTGTGTACTGCCGAGCAGGTTTTATTGCCTACCTTCTTTATAACATAATTAGTTAGTGTTATACATTTTGGATATACAGTCAGGCATAGCACACTGGAATGTTTACTTAAATATTAAATTACTAAAACTTTACTCCTTCTGTACAGCTGATTTCTCATTGCGTCCCACTACTTGCGACCATATACATTCACATTGCCGATGCCGAACCCCCACATTAATGACCAAGTTTTGACCACAACCTCCAATCCCTTCTTTACATCCTGGAACCCTATCTTCGGCCAAGGAGAATCGAAGTATACCACAAAATATCTTAATACATACTCCACCACTTTCTAATTATATATATCTCGATGCCTCCAACAAATGGTGTACGACAACACAAGGAAAATAAGGCGTTGTGACAGTGACAAACGTAAAATCCACATGAAATATAGGTTCACTAAATCTTTCAATATCCGAAGAATCCAGACCCTCTTACCAAGAATTATTCAATCCTTTGTCAACACACCTTTCTATGTTTACAGCCGCACCAACCATAACGGCGTAAATGTCCCTTTTATAAAAGAAGTGGCAAAATTCAGCTTTAAAAAAACTAACATAAAATCCCCCTCTAATACTTCAACAACTTCTCTTCACCTTCAACAGTTTTCCTCCAGATCTTTTCCCAATAATTCTCCTCGACGTTTTCAGAGGCTGTAGCGTCGTGAACTACTTTCAGAAAGTGAAAAAATTAAGATCTATCAATGATTTATGCTTGTACATTCGATTTATTTTATTTTTATCTTTTATGTTGTCTATATAAATTATTGACCTCGCGCAGAATTGTTGCTCAATTTAAAATAATTATAAATCTCCCAATTCTCTGTACTACCGTGAATATGTTGCTGAAATCCAGCGTAAGCACAGTGGCTCAGTACAGATGGGGAATATTTACGAATTTACATCCAACGTTTTGTTATGTGACGAACCGATAAATAAGAGGTAATCCCTTTGTTTTCTATAATCATCCCTAATAACGCCAATCGCGTTCAATTATAATCGCCTGAGACAAAGAGCTTGGTATACAAATTAGTATGATTCTATACGGCTTTATCCGGCCTATGACGGACAATAATTGGCAGGCATTAATCATTAACGGGGTTTGATAATGGGCTTTGATACATCTCGGGGAGATAATCTTCCGACAATAACAAATAAGTTGAAACGTTTTAATGAATTAAAACCACGCTCGGTGCTGACAAATGAACGGATCTGCTTGGCTTAAGATGATTACAAGAAATATTATAAAATATTTTTTACTTTTTCCTTTTCCAGTAGACGAGCATGCTCTGGCCGTGTTTATTTAAATCAAGAAGGCACATTGGACGACGTGGAGATATGCTACACTTCGGAAATACCAATATATCGGTTTCTGAGGCAAATTAAGTCGGTTCCGTGTCAGATTGGCGTACATACTCTCCGGGGACTTTGTTCGTGCTAATGGAGTCCCCCAGGGGTCAGTGATCAGCGTTACACTATTCTCAATTGCAATGAACGGTAGCGCTGGCGGTTTCTGCCGGCCAATCACACGATTGCTGTAAGTTGACGACTTCTGTGTTTGGGAAAAGTCCTGGCAGAAGTCGGAAGGGTGATAAAAGTTGTAGCTCGAAGAACCAAGGAAATTGGATTCGCCTTCTCTACGTCGAAAACCGTGTGCGTCCACTTTTGTAGGCTGATGAGGGCCCACAGTACTCCATAGTCCTGTCTGGGAGCACTGCGATAGGCTTTATTATCAGTACCTTCAAGCCTATGGGTCATCTGCTCGCCCATAGGTACCCCGATTTTCGCCTTGTCCTAACAAAAGCTTTAAGGAGATGTGGGGTGTGGTGTACGCCGTATATTATTTCAAGGTATATCTGCTTCATGGCAACTCCCAGTGCACTGTAGCGTTCACACGGCGTTATTGCATGCGATTTGGCTTGATGATTTGATAGTGACTCTGCCAGTCAGCACCGACTCCCCCAGCGCGGTTCCTGCCGCCGGTGACAGATTCTCCATTGATACAAGGACACCAAGGATACAAAGGTGTACAGGGTGATGGAAGAATATCAAGTACTCGACCACTCTAATGGAGTGAATGGTATGTAATTAGGAAAGAAGGTATTTAAGAGTGAGTGAAAGTGTAAAATTTAAAGTGATTTCGTTGGGGGAGGGGTGAAATGGCCTCGCTATTGATAGCGCCTGGAGACTAAGCTCAGTGGCTGCCGGATAACACCGAGGTCTGACTATTGCTTTAACCCTCCAAAGGGTTCTCTGAACCGATTTGAACAAACTTTTCTCGGAACTTTAGTGTAGATATGTTCAATTATTGGGCCCAGTTTCATGAAATTGATTTGGTCCATTAGATAGAAATTAAAGGAAATGTGTTTTGGAAAGGTTCTTTTTTGTAGGTAATTGACCATCTCGTAATTGGCTTGGTTGTTTGAACAACCGAGGTAGAATACTTCCAAACCGATTTCGTCCAAATTTTAAGTAAGCGAAGTATTCTGATAATTATTTCGTTATTAAATATAAAACAGCGTTTAGATGCGGCTTAAGCAATTAACGGGTCTCAGTAGCTGATTTTTGCACCAAAATTCTTCCGTTATGTCAGAAAAAAGTATTACGCAAGTTAAATAAATTCATTAATTTTTTGTAAGCGAAATAATGTGAAATTATGCTTAATGTTGCCTTGTATTAAAAATAGAACAACATGTGTTTAATATTTGAAATTAATACTTATTCCAGGACAAAAAAAAATAAATTCTACGTAAAGTATTGTAGTTATTCACCAAAACATTGATTTTGGAATTGGAGAGGGTGTGTATTGTGGCCAATTTCTTGTTTCAATGCATGAACGATGACTGCCTGAGGCTATGGAAAGTGGGGTACAAGTTACCAATATTAATGTAACTTTGAAAACTATCAGCCCTACAGAGGGGCCACTTATATGATTGTGTTCGTTTCCTTTTTGATTTCATCAATGGATTGTTGCACTAACTCTGTTAAATTTTTGTTAGAAAGAAGACAAGGCACACGTTAATATATAGTCAACCTGCCAGATTTAAACCTAGGATAGAAATAATTTATTTTCTAGGTTAGAATATCATCAAAACAGAACGAGAGAAAAGCTATTAAACATCGTCTCTAGTCAAGCTGTAGAGGTGTACCATAAAATTTCGGCCAACGATGTTATCTAATGTTATAAAATATGAATATTTGCGACTGTATATTTGAGACTTTTTTAAATATAAAATTATTATGCACATCGAAGAACATGAATATCATAGGATTAAAATTAAAAATTACGTAAAATGAAATATAAAAATAAAATATCCTTACTTTACTTGGAGAATTTTTTTAATAGGTTCTTACCTAAAATACTACATAAGAATTCATTACAATTAAAATTAAGTTTTATAAAAGTAAATATAAAAATAAATGATTCTTCTTTTAATTCGAGATATTTTAAAGTAGAAAATAATTAGTTTGCAGACCAACTATATTTATTTTATATTCACAAATATATAGGAATTTCACCAAATTGTATTATTTTTATCAATTTTTTCTTAATTATATATATATATATATATACTCAAATAATTACACACAATTTTTCATTTCGAAAAAATGGTGTATAATCAATTGAGTATATAGTTGAAGTTTATTTTACATTACTTACATTTCATACCATTTCACCTTTTTTAATATTTTAAAGAAAAGGTAGGCTTGAAATTAAAAAGATTCAATTTTAAGTTAAAAAATAGAAAATTAAATAAGTATGTCTAAGAGGGCAATATGAAAATCATTTACAATTAAATCTAAAAACTGAAAAACAAACTACAAACGAATATTCTTTTATATTTGAATTTGAGATTTTTTTAATAAAAAATAATCGGGTTCATAGAAGACAATTAATTGGTTTAAAAACCCATTTATTTTTATACAAAATTCTCAAAATAAATTGTCATTTGCTTTTATTAATAATATTATACATTTTATAATTTAAATTTTAATTAATTTGTATGTGGTCTGCTAAGACCTAAAATTAATACTTTTTGAAAATAATAAAAAATCTTTTGTGATGAAATGAAATAATTGTAAAATAGTGATTTTTTAATATAAAAAATTGGGCTCTTAGAACGAACAATTAAAATTAAAATTTAAAATTAAGGAATTTCTTTTTATTTGAGAATTTTTTAAAATATATAATAATATAAAATAACTAGAAAATTTGCCAAAAAAATATGCAATTATATTTTTGAAGCATTTTGCATTTCATGCCATCTCCTAACGGTCTTTAATATTTTAAAGAAAGAGTTAATTAGATATTTAAAAAATTGAGGGGATGAGCAAGAACCTTAAAATACATGCACAGGAAAAACAGAAATCATATTGTAAAAATTTACCTAAATTTTATTTTATATCATTTTTTTATTTATCTTTTTTTTGTTATTAATTCGCTTCTCCACGTGTCTAATTTTTTCAACCTAATATCAGGAAAATAAATTTCATTGAAATTTAAACCTTTCCTTGTAAGTAATTAATAATCACATCTCATTATGATTCTTTAAAAAGGCCGGACATAAGTCATTTACATTAGTAAAAATACATATTTGCGCAAAAACCTACATTTATGAAGTTTTCGAAAATTTTCGAGTATATGAAATGGACATTTTTTCACATATGAATAAAACCCATTATCTGATTCATAATCCGATTAATCAGCGCGGTTTGATTACATATACAGCTATTTTTTAACATTTTTTTTTCATTTTTAACCGTTTAATTACTTCTTTAGCAAATAGAATCTAGAACAAATATCGTATTTAAGAATCATCTTTCTATTTTTTTACTTTCTGCTCAATTAGGCGGAATATCCTACCAAGGTATAAGAAAGTAATTGGTTTACTGTTAGCGTGCTAACAAGTCCTAACATCACATGCAAACCCTAGATCAGCAATTCCGCCTTATTTAAACGAAATCCGAGAATTGAATGTAGACATTACGTTTAGTACATCAATCTATTTTTTAAGAACATTATTTCTTTTCCCCGGTGGGCGAGTTTTGAATTAGTCACAAACCTGGATTGTGAAAATTCATTTCGTTTTTACTGTTTATTGTATTAATTTCTTGGTTTATGTTAATAACTGGTAAATAACAATTAATGATGTCGTTAATTTTATAGAAATAACACGATTAAATGGATTTGTTACTAGATTTAGAGGTCAGCTATAGTTTAAAAAAAAGCAACTGGGAGAGAAGTTACAAGCTTAATACAGTAATTTGGATTGATTGCTATGAAGTCTGTTTTGGAGGTGACCTGGACCAACCCCACGCCCTTTCATGTGAAAAGGATTAATTAATAGGAACGAGCTTTAGGTGTGACTGTTTGTTTTATAAAGGTCTGGGTCCGAGAGACGACGTCCCTCAGTAGCTAGCTGCTATCCGACCGTTCTAGAGTTGATGAGTAACAAACGAGAAAGTGTTTACGTTTGTCTGAACGTATTGTTGCCACCGGCCACAAAACCATAACAACACAATGCTCGGCGCCCCTCTGTTGAATAATTCTTAATGATACTAGTCAAACGCCTTCGTGACTGCTAAATAAAACGAAATCGTCAAATTGGAAATATTAAATCAGTGATTCAAAAAACGTGTTTTAATGTGCCTTTGACTATATAATTATTACAGTTTTGCATTACAAACCGATTAAACAAAGAAACAAAATGGCAATAGATAGGATCAAGATCTTTGTAGAGCTGAAGGCGTGTTGGTACCTGAGCAAGCCTCATAGCCTTCTTGATTCTTGATGTGACCCACTAATTTTTACAAGAAAGACAAAATTATTTTCCCATTCAGTCGTATTATTGATACTGTAGTCCTATAGAGGGGAATATTAGTTCAATAAAGATGCCATTGACAGAACTCGAACTGCATTTTAATATATCAAAGGTAGCAATTTTAGAAATTCAGGAATCGGAGAAATTAAGAAATAAGTACATATTTAAAACTATTCCTCAGTATGCATAACATCAGTAAGTTCATAGATGTTTTTATATACAAAGTACTAGGGGTTGAGGATGAGAAGTCTAAAAGGGTCTTGATGAAAATTAAGTTTTTCAAGTGCATCATACCGCAGACAACCACAAACATGACATGAAGAGAACAAAAATGACCCAGAAACGAATTAAATTAGTAAATTTAGTAATCTGTGGGACTTTATTCGACATATATACCAATAGTATCAAATCCCATCATAGTTGAAAATGACGCCTGCTTTAAACGAAGTCCTATAACTATTGTGAATAAAAGGGATGAACCACCTTTAATTAGCCTATATTGACAGTTAAATTCCATTTTTACATTTCTCTGAAAATTTACACGATTGCACCAGCACCATGTGTTTCTTTTGTGTGTGTGTGTGTGTGTGTGTGTAAGAGAGAGAGAGAGAGAGAGAGAGAGAGAGAGAGAGAGAGAAAAGAAGAACATATTGCACATAGATGCGGGGTCATCAGAAATGATTATCTAGTTGCAGGAAAGAGATTTATTGGTGTCATGAAACCGAGCGGTAAAAGGGTTTTTTCAAAAAACTTGTAATTTATATTTCATATCATTATTTATATATCATTCATTCTGTACTTACTGCGAAATAAAGTTATATCTTACAAAACAGTTACTCACCTGAAACAAAAACAAAAATATTAATACATCCGTATTTTTACCTCAACAATGTTTTGTCTCGTTTGACAACATAAAAAAATGTTTTTACAACTTATTATCTACAAAGAGTCAATTGAAATTTTCGAAACCGACAAAAATAAACATTGATTGGAAACAAATATAGATTTACTCGAAACTCGCGTTAAATTTTAGGATAAGAAAATACAATTTTTTTTTTAAATCTCCTATTCGTAGTTGTGACACTTTCTTCAACAATGCATTCGCTTCAAGCAGCTATAGAACGGCTTAAACATAACCAAATTAAAGATTAAATATAACCAATAAGGCTCAAATGTTTTAAAATTACGTTTTTTGGTAAATAATCATTCAACAACAAACACGCCTGCGCCTAAAGAAGAAAGACACCTCACACTCACACAGAATGAGAGAAGAAAGAATTGAACTGAATTAAACATTTTATTCATAAAAGCTCGCCAAAATTACGTTTCATGGACCTTTCTTACATTTAACGAGCATTCGTACAAACAAATAAAGTTTACATAATTCAAAATACAAAATACGTTTTATACAAATATAATTTTGATGAGAGAAATCTAATGAGAGAAAAGCTTTTAGGTGTTTCTTATAAATATGTTTAGATTTCCATGATTTTATAACATAGGGTAAATTGTAGTAAAGTTTTATATAAAAACAGTGTGCACGACACAACGCAACACAATTTTGAATGCGGTTTGAGAACTGAGAAGGTGTAAAAGGTTTTTTTTATTTATTTAATGAGAAACAATACCTAATAGGTTTTGAATGGTTCTTGCATCGTTATTAAGTCATGGATAATGGTCAACAATTTGCATTTGAACAAATCGACAATTTTTAAAATGATGTTATTATAGTACTTGTCATAACTTCTAGAATCATAGTATAGATTACAGATATAGCGAATACACATATTTATGGCAGCATTTAACATATGAATGATTTTTACTAGAAAGATTAGATATTACGTGGAAGAATTAGTGCATTAAACATCTTTAGGTTCATGAATATTATTAATATTAAACTTTTTTAAATTCGTATGCAATGAAATGAAATCTAAGATTAACCGATATATGTATTCCACGTTAAATATCTATCTATTTATTTTCTATATATTTAATATATGTATATATTATTAAGCCTCGAATATTTACTTCGTTGTTTAATATTAACATACTATAATCAATTTTGCCCTCTAGAACATTATCTTTTTTTAAATTTGAAACTTGGTTTTGATTTCCTAAGAAAATAGCTTACATTTTTTTAAATATTAATTAATAAAGCATGATCATCTTTCCATTTTTTACGTTTTTATGTCGCTATTTAGTTTTAATATGCTTTCATTTATCATTTAATAATTGTGATTTTAGATATATTCAGCTCACCAGCATATGTACAAAATAGGCAGTTAGTAATGTAGTAATATTCTATTTACATATAGCATAAACAATAATGCCGATAGCGTAGACCCTTGAGGTAACCACGATTGGTAAACGTCCAATTAGAATAATCGTTTTTTGAAGTTTTTACACATTGTTGCCTTTTGGAAATGTAAGATCTAAACTAATTAACCCTATTATAGTCAATAATAGGGCTAATACTACCATACTATTACTGAAATGGTAATTTGTTTATCCTTAGTACCAGTTTTAATGTGATTTAACAATTTTATTTTTTGGAAATTCAGTGATTGTCCGGTATCCTGCTTGAAAAGTGTGAATAGCATATTACTTTTAATTAATTGATAGATTTGATTAAATTCTTGGTTATCAAATATTTACTAAGGCAAGATAAAATATTGATTGGCCGAAAATCGAAGCAACCTGAAGGATAATGAGATTTAGTTAGAGGGACTGTGCATCTTTTCCAGTCAACGAATGTCAATACACCATTGTAGTCAGACGTGTTAAAGATATCAGCCAACATATGAATAATTTTATTTATAATTAATTTGATCTGAATGGTAGAGTTTTGTATAGTGCTTTTCGAATTTACTGTATTCTGTTCTAATTGTCTAAATGGGTGTAGGATTTTTGAAAGTATTTTGTAAGGTCTAGTAAGTCCCTACCTTTTTTCTCTAAGGTGTAGATTTCAGGTTAGTTATGTTGTATTGTTCCACATTAGAATATAATTGCTAGTAGTTGTAATCATAAAATAAAAAACAATAAACAATTTTTAAATATAAAAAGAACCGTTTTAATTTATAAAAGTGTACTAGGTAGTTCGTTTGATGAAGTTGTATAACATTCCCCAGTGGTTTATTCCTCTCCTTTTAAACTGGCAAGGGAGCAAACGAAACGTCTTTTATCATCCGTTATTTTACACCATTATTAAATGTGCCATCGGTCTTTTGCGGAATGCAGGAGTGAATTAGCACAATTGTGACGGAAGGCCGAGTGGTGCGTAAAGAGCGGTGAATAGTGACGAGAGGCCCAAGCAGGGAAGAGCCCAGTTCAAATATTCAAGTGAACAAATCCGATTGGGGCTCTTCACTTCATGTTTGCCCCATGTAAACACTCGCCTACTAATTAACAATTTATTGCGAACCCATCAAGTGATTAATTTCCCAGCGGAGACTTTATTTATTTTGCGACTGGAGCTACAAAACAAGACCTTTGATAATGCAATCTTTCAAAGTTTATCAAAGCGCTGTAAATTTCTTTTCAGTCAGACATTCAATATAAACTATTATTTTCAATAAATTTAATTGAAAGATACTAAGAATACTTGATTTTCTGAGGAAAAAATTATTGGCGAGGTGAAAGAAGATTGAACACTGACGACGAGATGTGCAAATTTGATCGCCCCACAAGGAAAAACGCCTCGTCTCAGCTTTATTTCACTGTTTATCTTGGCCCAGGAAGCGCCGGATTCTCCCATCTCTAGCCATATACCAACCATTCTATCTGAACAACCCTTTCTTTTCTCGTGCCAACGTGTAATTATCGAAAACGAACCACAGAAAGAAAAATAAATGTTTAATTGCTTATAAACTGAAACAACCCACTTCTTTCTGCCCTTTTCTTCAACAAGTAAGCACGAATTTATTTTATGACCTACATAATAAGCCGATTCATCGATTGACACTATTCTCGTCTTGTAGTCTATCTTCCTGTGCTTCGTGCTCGTTTTGTTGTATTATCTGATATTATCATGACAGACGAAAAGCGTCATCATATTGTGATATTCAAAACTAAAGCTTCATTTAAAACGGAAGTATTTCAAGTACAAAGATTCCATAAATTGAATATACATATAACACATATATTAATAAAATAATAACTAGCATACTTGGTCAAAAATAAATCCTTTACAATTTACATTTGGTATAAAGTTTAATTATTACTAAAAGTTAATATTTATTGTTGTTTATTTCAAGTAAACATCTCAGGTCCAGATTTTTAATAGTAAAATAGTTTACGTACTGTTTTCTGTGTTGTACCCATGATGATGATGTTGAAAAGAAAATACTAAGGAGTAGAGGTCTGATACGCCAACTTGTTTGTTGGACTTTTTCTAATTCGTTAATTCAATTCAATTGATTCGATCTTTTATAAAATAGTAGACCTCTGACTGTCATTGCTGCAATACTTTTTCCCGGGTCATCTTAGTAACCTGAATTGTTCAGTTGCTTGGCATTCAAGGATTGGGTGGCAGTCATCCTCCTGATTGCGTAATCTACAAATGGGACTATCGTTGAATACACTCAAGCTCTGTAGATTTATTATCAAATACTGCCTCTCTAAATGTGGCTATACACCCTAAGAATGCACCGTTTTGGCTTATAGAATTTGTCCTAATTTATTACGCCATTCAATCGAAGCTTTTCTAACCAAAAATCCTCCAAAGCTCCAGTTGACTCTTTTTAAAAAAAGTATGAAATCATATAATGATAACGACTGCGGTCATTTGGCAGTTCGTTCCTTCTCATTGTATAACCAACAAATGAGGTCATCACTGAATATATATTTATGATGTGCTGTCAGCGGTATGTGGCCCTCTGAGTTTTACCCTATCTGTAGCAATATTATTGTACTTTTCCTAGTTCCTTAGCTCAGTTGAATTGATTCGATCCTTTTTATTAGATGTAGTCGGTCGTTGAATGTTAGATGATATCTCTCTCTCTCTTTCATTCCTGCAAATTTTTCTCCCGAGTCTTCTTTTGACCAAAGGTTATGTATTTATTAAGTACATCGGGGGTTTATTCTTTTAGAACAGTGACATTTTACTCTTGTACTAGTTAGTTTAGTTCAAATGTTAAACCCCCTTTTATTGGTAACGCTATTTAATAAGTGTATTAACAAGCGCTGCTTTTGTTTCCAAATTTGCATTCTCGTCCCTAGGAAATGAAATGTGCTTTGACTTCCTTAATGTCAATTTTCCAGCCAGTTCGATTCATCTGCACAGCTTTTATCTCTGCAGACCATTGAAAATTAACAATTATAGAATTTCTGCAGCTTCTTCTTCGAGATTCTTTGTGCCTATTGTATTCTTCATAGTACCACGTTCAGTTCAATTGGAAACTCAAAAGGAGACCAAGGTGGCTCAGTGGTTAGGGCGTTGGACCTGGATTTGCCACGCTACTGGTTCTAGGTTCAAATCCAGGCAGAACTCATGATTGTTTCAATGGATTATACTATGAAAAATGTAATGGTTTGAACCCTCATCCACTACAACCAGCGGGGACGTTAAGCTCTCCTATATGAAATTAATTGCTTTATTTAACTAAACCCTTGTTTTAAAAAGTAGTACATCAATAACTGTCATTTCAGCAATTGTTTATTTCCGGGTGTTCTTCGTACCTTAGGTTATATGTTTCAATTAAGCCGTTGTTTTCATTTGAAGATGGTAAGAGTTCTCGTTTCTGCCGTAACAAAAAGATTTTATATACACATATAAATATGTATTCAATCATCAGTTTGGAAAGAACAATAAAGCTGGCCACAGTTTTCTTATTTTTAAGTAATTTATAGCGAAGGATTATATTATATATATATGTACATATATAACACCGAAAAGAAGTTTACAACCCTGGATTATGAACGTAAACAACTGAATAATCCTGTTCCATGCTTAACAAATAAAGTATGAATACTAAATTCGTATATTCAAGAGACTAAATAGGAATAGAAATGCGAAAGTTAGATTAACTGCGGTAAAGGTTATTCATGGCACGAACGGTCGATTTGAAAAAGTGGAAAAATTCAAATTAGCCGAAAATAGACCATTATATATTATATATAACCCATTATACCCTAGGATGTAATACATAAGAAATGTAGTAATGTCCCTTGAGATAAAGATTGCCAGGGTAAAACCCCTTAAAGAAGGGTAATAAATAGTATAAGGGGGTAAGCGAATAGAAGGTTGTTTGGTCGAGTATGTTTACGGCGGAAGCGACCTGGTTTTTCTTACCCTCGCCACCCCACGACACATTTTCCGACCACCGCAAACTCCCTTCCGACTAAATCGTTGTCTTTTCCCCGTCTGACCCGGTTCGGCGTGAAACCACATCGCCGCATAGGATTTCGCCTGACGTGCATATTTATTCTCCTGAAGTGGAATAAAAACAGGTTTAAATAAGATTACAGTGTCCTGTTATGCCAAGCATAAAGTTCGATTTTTGTTTACATACAACCTTAACTTAAAATGTGTATTAGATTAACCCAAATTTCTCAGCTCTGTGTAAACATATCAACACCGAACATTTAACAGTGAATGGCAGGACCGCTCGTTCCCAAAAGAAAATAAACTACAAGACATACTACAGTCATATACAGGGTATTCGGGCACAATGTTACAAATTTTGCCAGTAGATTCTACATTCAAAATTGAACCAAAAAGTCCTAATTAACTATAGTCCGAATCTTTCCTTTCCGGAGTAATTCCCTTTTTTCTGGTATTTAAGATTTTACTACCTTGCTTCAAACAATGATTACTCCAAAACTAAAAGGTTTTGGACAAACCCGTTGATACCATTAAAAACTACGTTAAAGTTCAAATAAGATGCGGTAAATACGAAATTTGTAAAATTTAGTGAAATAAACGTTTTAATAGCCAGAACTTGGAAAAATATTTTTTTTCTAACTTAAACAATTTATAATAGTGATTCTAAAGTACTATTTCCAAACCTAGAGACCAGCAGAAAACTACTCCATTTATTATCCTTTTTAGGGTATTTGTAGCGTTATTGCTTTTTTAATTTATTGAAATTAATTAATTTAATATTAGTGGCATGATTATTTGGAGACCGTGAGATGCGGTCTGGTGTGACGTAGGTTTAGAAAAACATTTTCTTTATCAAGTCAGCGTTTCGATCTTTATTAAGATCATCTTCAGGCTAGGGATTTATAAACATTGTTTAAATTATTCAAATAGATGTAGAATGTGAAAAAATGAATTTACACAATGATTGACATTTTAGACTCAATCAAAATATTTGTACTCTCTCAAAGTGTTTGTTTTCTGTGTAGATGGTGTCATTGTTGTGTGTTACAAATACTTAGATTGAGTCTAAAATTTTCACATCCTACAAGTATTTGTATGTCAGGCCCTGAAACCTACGTCACACCAGACCGCATCTCACGATCTCCAAATAATCATTAACTAACTGTCACTAAATACCACACATTAATGGCATGTTTAATCTTTTTTAATCTTTAGCCCACCATATTCATTTTTCGGCTTTCGTACGAGATTAACCTCAACTTATCAACTAGCAAGAGTTGTTGTTCCTGTCACTGCCTATTCAGGATTTATCAAGCCAAAGAAGCTACAGTGATTACCTTAGACTAAGCGTCCAAGTCAGTCTAATTACGAGCTCACCACCGCAACCAGGAATGGTGCATCTCCATTGTTGTCTTGAGTCTCTAAGCTTAAGGCTTTTTACCAGGCTCCCAAACTTTGACAAGGACTCCATCGTCGTGGATCGTTTATCGTCCATGCCCGGGCTTTTTTTCTCCCAGGAGTACGAATCTCATTTTACATAAGACACCAATAGAGGACCTGCTCCGCTGGTTAGACTAATCTCATTGGCACAGTGTTCAATAGAAATCCACTTTAGAAAGACGTAGTGTACTGCCCAAGGCTTGTATGAATTCTGGTCCTTGGTTTATTTTCGTAAATACCAGCTCCTGACCCCTACTCGGTTTTCGAGCCTCTGGTATGATAGGATCATTTTCTCCCAGTCTGGTCTACCAGGTATTTTAATTTTAATTTTAGTAAAATCTGAATTTAGAGTCATAACATCAACAGGCGGAGACTAACATTTTTTATTCAATAATAATATAATATGGTGATAATTCATTTTAAAAGAAGTGTTGCTTCTTTTTCAACAAAATAAATTGAATTCACTTCGTGGTCCGCTTGACCAATTAATATATTATAATTAATTAAGGTTTTTAGTTGAGATAAAAAAATCAATGGCACGAGCGGGATTCGAACCCACAATCTTCGGCTTGATACGCCGCTGCTCTACGGTTGAGATGGGAAGTTGGTGTCCGAGTGGATCGAGGTCACGATAGCTCAAGTGGTAGAGCAGCGGCGTATTAAGCCGAAGATCGTGGGTTCGAATCCCGCTCGTGCCATTGACTTTTTTATCTCAACTAAAAACCTTAATTAATTATAAAATAAATTGAATTATGGTTTTATTGCGCTAATCGAAAATTTATAAGCATATGTAAATAATGATCCACAAGGTAGTGTTCATTTTAGTAAAGCGTTAAATATGTGGAATTTCAACATTTAATAAAACATAATCCATTTATGCTTTAGTGGTCAATTGGCCAAGTTACTTCTTTCCATTAATTATTCTTTTGTTTATGCATAGACTTGGTTGGGTTAAAAATTTAATAAAACAACATTTATTATAGCCCATTGTTTGTCCTTTAGTGATAAAAGGGTTTTTCCTTTTTTTTTACAATATTGAAGGTTTGATGTTAATTTCATCATCAGAGCGACTAGAAACACCCAAAGTTAAAAAAATTTATTTTGCTTAAATAAGCTTTATCAAAATTCTTCTCTTTATAAATGTGTGAAGCCGTTTCCTTCAATTCCCTGCAATAATTAATGGCTACATTTTCCTTCAAACAAGTTTTCCTGCCTTTCATTACTTCGTCAACTGTTCTGTGAAATCAGCCGTCGCGGTTTGTACGTAACGCTTGCGATCGTCCCGGATCGATTAATTTCTGTATACGCTTTGGTTGAGAGTGTTTCACGTTCCGAGATTGAAGATGAAATTAGAGAAGGGACAACGATTAAGTCGTTAATTTATTCAAAACTCGATGGTGTATATGTGATACATCCGCATTGTCTGTCGGAATGCAATCCGGTTCTACATCGAATAACGCACGCCGAACGAGATAACAAATTAAGCGAGAACTCATTACCAACATTATAAATAATACGGATCCGAACAGCATATTAACTTTCATCTGCTGTGCTTACATTTTTGCTAATGTTGTCAACAGTAGAATCCCTTAATTATCATAATTAATCTAACATCATAATAATGTTCATGGAACATATTAAGTGCCTAAAAACTAAAGATTTTTTTAACTTTTAAGGTTTTTTTTAAATCAGTTAAATTAGGATATCATACAATAGGGTATGCAAATAACAGAACAGGCTGATCAAGACGCCAAAATAGGGGCAGTCCTTAAGCTTATATTGAAACTGAAAATGTGACTTGAGATAGAAAACTTCAACAACAAAAAAATCACCTAGCATGAGGCAAACCAATTATTATATAAATCTCATTCAAAAAAATTGCGAGGGAACTCCTACCTCTCAGCAGGCAGGATTTGAGGAGAATTATAGGCCTATATACCGGCCACTGCCCTCTTATCGTCCAGCTAAAGAAGATGGGCAAAGCAAGGACAAACGTGCCGACTCTGTCAGGACGAACCAGATAGATCGGCACATATCCTTTGTGAATTAACCCGGTTACGGTATTAAAGTTCGGTAAGGCAATTAATTAATTCGCGCAACTAAAAGAGATGAGCGAAGAGGCACTGAGAAAGTGCTTAGTTTTACTGGAAAAATTGCAGTTTCCAAGATATAGCTATAAGTTATACTGGATCTATATAAGTTCGCAGTAGAGGTAAGGATTTTTAAAATCCTTACTCAATCCTCCCAAAAAACATGTTAAAAAATCACGTCTGTTGTCCAGTTTCAAAATTCTCCACTCAAAACGCCTAAAATTAAAATTAAAATAGTTTTACTGTCAATCGATTCGAAAATAATATAACGCGTGAGTTCAAATTTATTAAATTGGAACCGATTGCCCTTTTCCCTCAGACACACGTCAGAATTGGGGCCGCACATATTCGTGTTATCACGACGGGGAAACAATGGTACCATAGACAGTATTGTTACGCCGACCTGTCTATTTACCCCGAAACCCTGAATGATCTCCGATCAGCTGAAAAATTCCGATCTGAAGCCAGCAACAACGCCATGGAAAAGCAACGCTTGAATCCAGGCAAACAGATTTTTGAAGGATTTTAGCCTTAGATTGTGAACATTTCGATAAAGGTTTATATTAAACATACTTGAATTTGAAGTTTGGCCGATTCCTATCAATTCCGCTCTACCTATTCGTATTGGTTTTCTCAAAGCAGATATACATCCTCCCAGTCATCAGTACAATTATTAATATTTGTAAATAATTAGCAATATCATATCTTGGTTTTTTAAATGAACATTCAATTTTTACTTTACTTTTTTAAATAAGAAAAACAAAATAAATTATAAACAAAAGAAGGGGAGAAGAGAAAGAATACGTAAATACAAAAAAAAAAATATTATTAACAATAGTTTCAAAGTCCGATGAAGTTGATATATTTCTCGAAATAAGGAGGAAGAATGTTTTATTTTCTTTCAAATTGGCTTTTTCTATCATTTTTCAGGCACAATTACAATATAATATTAAATTATAATATTGCTTGAAATCAATTTATTGAGATAGAGAGAACATTCGAGCACATCATTCCACTGTTCATCAGCTTAAGATAGTTACAAATTAAATTAGTTCATGTCTAGAGCAGAAATATCTGCCTCTCTATCTACATAACACCGGAATATTCAAAACACCAAAACTATTGGAAAATTTAAACTAGTGGCTTATGCGATGAACAAACTTTCTCTACAACAATCTTTCAAGCATAACTGTTAACCAAAGAAACGTGTGCGCATAAAATAAATAACATACTTATGGAATACAAAAGGTCCGGTAGGTAATCAGGCAGCTCTAAAAGCTCTCCAAGTCTACGAAACCAACTAAAAACTTAAATGGCACTTGAATACCCTAAAAAACTGGGATCTACAAATCTACAACAAATCTACAAAGCAGCAAATATACTTGATAAAAAGGACCAAACCCAAGTCTTTATCGCGCTTAAAACCACAAAAGAGATGTACACCCTAAAAGTTTCAAACAAAGGCCTAAATCAATTATGTGTGAATCTATAGACATATTTATAAAAAAAGTAGGAACCTTGGGTAACTAAACAACACAAATACTGGAGCATAAACAAGGCTGAGACAAAAAGATGTACACCGAGGAGTAAAGTGGTCATCCTTAATATTTTTGCGTGCGTTTAGTGACAGTTAGCCAATGATTATTTGGAGATCGTGAGGTGCGGTCTGGTGTGACTTAAGTTTTAGAAAAACATTTTCTTTATCATGCCAACGTTTCGATCTTTATTGAGACCATCTTCAGGGCTTTTAGAGGAAAATAAAACATAGATAAAATTTCCTAATTGTGTTTAAAGTTGGATTTTGTAAACAAATCTTTGAATTTCTTCTTCGCTGGTTTTTCTTTCTTCTTTTTAACGTACCAGTGTTTTATTTTTTTTATGTTTTGCCATTTTTATGTTTCGAATTTGTTTGATTGATGCTTTTTGATACAGATTCGGCTAGAATCATAGCATTGTTGGCCAAAAATAGTACCGATAAATGGCTTGTAAAACAGTTTTTTGGCACTGTTTATAAAAATAAATGACCTTGAAAAATTACTGAAATATGGTAAAAGTTTATAGCTTGATGCTTCGATAAAACGTACAGACTTTGTTAAAAAGTAAATAAGGAAATTAATTAAAAGTTGATCGAGCAGAGTGGTGTTTAAAACAAAAATACAAAAAACTATTCCATAAAAAAAAACCCTACCTACCCCCTTAGCATTACGTATAAAAAAAGAATCCTGGTTTGCTTGAAAAATGGTACTTTAACACATTTTAGTATAGTTTACTCTAAAATTCTGCATTATATCCATACAATTCTTTTTCTTGTTTTGTTGAATAATCTTGAGCAAATATTCGTAGCGAACGATTTTTAAAAACCCACAAGTAGAGAAATATTTTTTTTCTGTAATTTTGTCAGAAATTTAGACTGATCCGAAAAATCAAGAGATCGCTATTTTCTAAAATCCTTAGAACAAATTTCTACATCATAATTATAAAAATTAAAATAAATGAAGATTGGGTGTAATATACCAAACAGATTTGGATACAATATTACCGAAATATGTCTACTTTTTGGCCTGTATTTGAACAACTAAATGACCATGGAAAACTGTTGAAATACAGTAAAAGTTTATAGTTTGGTGCTTTAATCAGACATACTAACGCTACTTAAAAAGCAAATCAATTAAGATTTATCGTGTAAAGCGGGGTGTAAAACAAAACTAGCAAAACAAAAACCAGGGGATCGTATGAAAAACCTTAACATTGGGTGAAAAAATTCACAAAATTGGCAATATTATGGACTGGGAGAACTTGAAATCATCAAGAAATCAAAATTAACTATAACTTTCCACTAAATTGTTAAAATTTCAAAAGGTATTTATTTTGTGATGTTCAAAACTACATAAAATTAATACTTCGCCAGTTTTTATGTTTCTTGCAGTATCTCTTAAAGGGCCTACGACGTAAATTTCGTAATGATCAGGATTCGTATAGCTTTATATCCTGTAAATTCAATTGGAACACAAGGGTTAGTCGCTGGAATGTAAATATTACATAGAAGAAGTAATAATAAATAAACAAAAAACTTTTTTATAAATTCTCCATATAAATTAAGGCAAGAGGTTTTACGGCCAGGTTTACATCATAAAATTAATATTATAGGAATGTCAAGCTCGTTCATACAAAGCAAGCGCTTGAATGGGAATATAAAATTTACATTAGAAGCAGAACGAAGTAACAAAATTAATTTCGTCGTTTTAACCATAAAGAGAGAGAATGGAAAACATAACTTCCAAGTTCCTCAAGTTCCAAGAAAACCCACGTACACAGATGGCATCATAAACCCCCCATCACACTCAAAAATTGTCAACTTTAAGAGCAATGATATACAGAACACGCAATCCGAGGACAGGAAGAGGGAGATGACAGTCATTAGACAAATTGCCACAAACAATTCTAGAATTGTGGACAACATTGCTTGAAAAATGGTAAACAAGTATGTTCTAAAATGTTTTCATAGAAACCTAGAAAATAAAAATAAAGAAGTAAAGTTTCAAAGAAAGATTATCTTTTTAGGTAAAGAGATCTTACCAATCTTAAAACCATTAAAAAATCTAGGGATAGAACCAACAAAAGAAAATATATGCAGGATGCTGAAGAATGATAAGTGAAATAAAGAGAACGGTTTCAATGCAAGTGGCGTGTACCGGATGAGATGCGATTTAGAAGATGCGAAGTACGTTGGGAGAAGCGGAAGGAAAATAAAAGAAAAATTGAATGAACATTTCTGCGTGCAGACAAGGATAGAGAATACAAAAAGGAGAATAAGTACTTGGAAAAAAATCAGAAGGAATAAAAGCTAAAATAAAAAACGCAAAGGAAAAAAGAAAGAAAAGTGAAAATAAATTGAAAGGAAGTGTTGAACCGAAAAGAACAAATTGAAGAGCTGAATCAAAAAATGAAGCATTACAAAGAACCATTACATCCCAACAAGGCCATAATTTTTCAAGAGAAAATGTAAAAATTCTCCATAGAGAAAACTATGGGAAACAGTTAAAGAAAGTAGAAGGTCTACTGATTTACTTGTCAGATAAAAGTAAAAATATACTGACATTAAACAATCAAGTTGACAGGGGATATATGTACATACATTGTATATGTCTATATATATATATATATATATATATATACATATACACATACATTGTATATGTATATATATATATATATAAAATGTATGTATTACAATATATGTATATACTCAGACACACAATAAACATATGGGTTACGTCATACGCGACATGTTACATGGATAAGACAACAAGGATGAAGTGACCAGAATTGCTCTCTTGCGCCGGCTACGACCGTTTCAAATTTGACAGTTAGCAAAGAACAGGTCGTTTTTGTGTGATTTCTATTCTTATTTGTTTTAACGAAGGGTGATGATGTTCATAAGCCGAGTGAAAGGCGCCTTCCATAATAAAGAACATCTGCCTTAACTAAAAGCTTGTTGAATTTACGTAAACAATAATATATAACTTTAAAAAATTATAAATTTACTAGGTAGTTGGATTTTTATGAGATGAATTTAATTATTTCATCTTAAAGTTTATAAAATAAAACTAAAATTAAATAGTGTGTTACCCATATTATATTAATTTTTTTAACCAAGAACTGTCGATTGTATGATAGTAGATTGTATAAATATATGATATAAACTATGTTTTCTGGCGATGATGTTTCATTTGCAAGCTTATTGCGTTCTATATGTGCTAATTAAAAACTCTATGCATTTGATTTTTTACTTTGCAATTATGTTTTTTGGTAGAAATCGATCCTAATAACGCCCACGTCTACTAACCGGCTTGTTTTTCTAACTGAATAACACTAATGAAGTCGTTTCAAAGGGAAGCAATTATAATGTTGCGCCGTAATTTAACAAATAAAAATTACTTTGTATTTCAGCCATGAATTAGAACTATTATTGGTATTATATTTTGGCCAATACAATAATGTTGAATGAAAAAAAGGTTGTAATTTTTACGAATTTTTGTAATATTAAAAGATGAGATTGTCGTGCGGGTCGATATCAGGTGGAATTCTTACCTAGAGGTATCTTATCCGTTGTTGCCGACGCTGACGTAGATACGATGCAGGCCGCGAAAATAAGGGTTGTTATTGGGGGCAAACCCCCGGAGCAACCACCTTCCAACATCACACTGATACGACTGGGGCCTGGAGGGATGCTGGGCCTGACGTCACGTCACGTGACCAGCGAAACTACCCCTCCGAGGTGGGGGCGTTGCCTCCAAGCTCAAACGGTCCGCGAGCTTCGTATAAGGATAAGGCTTCGTATAAATCATGCACCGACTGAAAATTATTTTATTCAATCGATTTATCAACCTGGAGCTTATAAGTCATATTGGGCGAAAACAGAATCCCTTTATGTTCTACGACATGAATTACATCCGAACACGAGCACGTTTTACATGGAATGTCCGAGGTACAGAAACCCGGGACATTCACCCTTCTACAAATAAGAAATCGAGTTACGTTGCGCCGAATTTGAGGTCTGAGATAGCCAATAAATCCTAAAGGTGCCAGACAAAATGGTCACTCCTTATTATCAAAAAATGTACATGTAAACAACAAATATGACAGACTTGCAACACTTCTAAAACGATCTCCTAGTAGAAAATAGACTCTAAAATGAAACTATGATCTGTCAATATATAACCTCAGACATTTTCTCTCTTATTTAAAGGAGAAACGTATATACATGATGTCTCTAATTTCAATATGACACCCATTTTTCTCCAAAACGAAAGATTTCAGGAAAAAAGTTTAAAAGGTAACCCTACAATTGTACCCAAGAATCTAAAATAAGTGACCATAACATTTTTTCAATGTCACAGTAATAGATAATTGAGTAACTGCTTTATTTTTATATTTATTGACCTACCAATTTCATTTTTATTGGGGGGGGGGATTTATAACTGTAGAATTAACTACAACACATCGATGTACACCATGCTGGAAAGATCTAGTCCAACGTACGAGGCATAGCCTAGGCCGATAAATCAGAAAAAATAACAAAACGAAAAGAAACAAAAATTTGTGCATCTTTATAACAAGCGATAAAAACTTCCCACGGATAGTATGGAGAACATCTCCCTACACCACATGATAATGAGGACAACACAGAACACTATTATTAGTTTCCATGTAAGGTCTTGGTTGAGATAAAAAAGTCAGTGTCACGAGCAGGACTCGAACCCACGACCTTCGGCTAAATACGCTGCTACTCTACCACTTGAGTTCTCGTGACTTCGATCCTCTCGGACACCAACTCTCCATCTCAACCTACAACGGTTCTCCTTTTTGCAATTTTCAAATGTCGTGTAATTGGATTGCTCGTGAACTGACTTTTTACCTCAACAAAGACATTACATGGAAAGAATAATTAATTGAAAGAAGTAACTTGGTCAATTGACCACTAAAACGTAAATGAACTATTATTAGTATTATTAAAGAGAAGGTATAGAGGTCGGGAATTCGGGCCTGGAACCAAATACTCGGAATCCATGGGAAAATACACTAATATCTTCCAAGCTGAGATCGACGCAATCGAGAGATGGACTCAATTCAACTTGAATAAATGGTACAATAACAAGAACATAGCTATCATGTCAAATAGCCAAGAAGCCATGAAAGCCCTAAGCTCAAACATCATTAGGTCAAAGATTGTATTGAACTGCAAAACCAAACTAAAGATATTGACAACAAATGACATGAATTTTGTCCACAAAATAAAGGGGCTGCTAAACCGCTGATTGGACCCGAACCCCATAGGAACCCGCACTATCAATCAGTACCTCAGACGAAAAGATAAAAAGAAAATGACAATGGAACTTACTCATTGGGCACAAACCATCCAAGAACCCCCTTACAAGTTTTGGAATGAAAGAAGCAATAGAATGTATCAAGATAAGCAGGAAAAATCTGCGAATCCTAACAAAATTCTTAAGAGAACACTGCAAACTAAAGGAACATTGGCATAACCCAACACGGCATGTGCAGATTCTTAAGCAAAGAAGCACAGGAGACTCAACACACCAATGTACAAAAGAAATTCAACCACTGAAACTGGACCTTCTTATCAAATTCCTTGATGAACTTTGACTCACCGGTACAGAATGGGGTATACAACAGCTCTTAAAGGGCAGTATAATACACACCCCGACTTAGACATCTACATCTAACTACAAGTAAAGCAATTCATTCTCATGAGATTTTTAATGGTCTTTCCTCTAGTGTAATAAAACTTACAATAAGATTAAAATTATATGTGATAAATGAAACCTTAGTGGAAGAAGTTGTGTAAAGTTGGACTAAACTGAATGGTAAAATATTTTGAACACAATTGTGAATCAAACTTTGAGCAATGGGAACTTTATAATGCAATTTGAAATTTAGAATAAACCACGGGAAGTATTGACGTATGTCCATGGGACACCTGTATATTTCCTCAAAATAGATGTTATAGTCTGAAATTGTATATTGTAATTATATATTGATTAAAAAACATTGCGTGGATTTAGATTGAAATATTTATTAGTACATTTTTTATGTGTGATAGGTTTTATTAAGGAATTGACACATCGGATAGAATCCGCACCCTATCTATATCCCAGAGCGTACTGCTTCAGTCACGTTCACTCTTCTTCAAATAAGAAACGTAGGCGATGGCATGAAAAATTTGAGACACCGTGTTTTAATAAATTCAACTTTAACGAAGATAGGATAAATATTATATTTTCTTGTTTTAGTTGAGCAAGTAAATTGAATTTATTTTAATTGAATGGAAATACAAATCATCGAACAATATAGCTTAAGTGCGCCTATCTATAAGTTCAAATCGAATTGAATAACGACAGACCTTCTGTAATTGCCCATGTTTTTCCTTTGTAATCGATAAGTGTGTAATCAAATCTCTTGTTGAAAAACCTCATTTTTGTAGTCATTTCTTTGGCTCTGAATTTTCAGACAAAAAGTTCATCAGTGCCGGAGTTCTCCAAGGCGAATGAGCCCCACACCGTGCGAGAGAGTGAGAAGTGTCGAGTATTAAGGCACAAGCTGTACTCGTGTCGGCCTCGGGTCGACATGGGCGGCGGGTGCTTTATCAGAGGCACACGAGGGTCAGTATATCAGATCCTGTCTGCATAAACGGGGGAGGGTGCATGACCATCTGTACCACGGAGTAACAAAATGTTCCAAAATTCAGCCCATGTTATGTTGTGAATGGATTCGTGGTGGCTGCAGTGACGCCCCTGTCGAGAACTTCGGCTGTCTTCTACGTGTGACCTTCGCGCGAAACTTGTGTATGACCACCGTTATTCACCCGGCCTCACGGGATACGGCGGATAGGATGGCAGCGTATAGGCATTGAGGACTCGATGATTATGATGAATAGGCCCTCGAATGCGTGAGTAGTAGCGGTTGGGAGCAGGTAGTGAATCGGTTACTCCTACTCGAGTATGCTTTGCACAGCTGTGCGTATGACCGTCGTTGTTGCCTTGTGGGACAGCGAAGGATCGGACCACCAAGGCGTAAGCCTATGGCGTCTCTCGAATGTGCATGGCAGGTGTAGGCTGAGCTCGTTGCTTCCACTTTAAACGAAACCGCGGTCGGAGCGGATCCGGAAGTTTCGACGCTAGAGGAGCCCCAATACTCTGGGAGATAGAGTCGCCTTCTGTATCTAGGGAGTGCGCTGGAGACCAGGCTGATGTAACTCGGCTTAGGTAGCCCTCTGCGCGCGGCATACCGCCTGATGCTTAATGCAGGCCCGGCCACTTGGGGAGCGAGTTTGTCTTGGCCCTTCGGGGCTGAGCTGCCTCTACACCAATGTTGCGGCAGTAACACAATCCTGTCGTATGCGGAGGTGCGTTAGCTCTCAGCTTGAGAATCAAAACGTCCGATAAGGCTGAATAGGCTAGGTGCGGACGTTAAAGATCCTCAGAGTCCTTTTTAGGATGACCAAGTATGCGGGAACCTCATGTCCCAGAATAAATTCTAACTGTAGCAATGGGGTTATATTTTTTCTGAACACGATTGTAAACGTTTGTTGGCATGATGGAAAAAAATTGTTTAAAAAGTTAGTTTTGCCTAACCAACCAACACGAAATCAAACATCTTTCTATGTGTTCAACTAATTAACTAACGAAAAAAAAGAAATGTCGAATTCTATTCGTCCCCGTAGAAACCAGGCAATAAAATGGCTGCATTATGTTTTCAATTGGAATAAGTGAATTTCAAATGGAAGCGGTTGGGATTTCCGTTCCGCTCTTCGAACAATTGACTAAACCGGGGTTCTGTTGCATTTGATAGAATCACGTTCCCAGTGTCGTTTGGCATTGTAGCTTCTCGCGTCCCCCCCCCCGGGCATCAATCTCATTTACACTCCCTACGAATTTACAACCATACCATCCACGTTCGAACATTTGCAAAAAAAATTTCTATTTTCAAATCTAATAAAAGCCCAGAGGAGGAAGGTTTATTGGAACAATAGGAGACAATTTTGTTCACGAGTTGTCCTGTTGATTATTTCAACACGTTGTGAACAGTGATCACGTACCATCGACGAAAAACTAAGTTCCTAAACGATAGCTGACAAGATAGACCAAACAATCCGAAAAAAAATTTCGACGAATTTGTGCTTGCTTGCAATGGAAACGACCGTGCTAAGTCAATAGGCGCAAGAAATGAGCTCCCAAACTTCTTAGTTTCCAAGATAAACGCAAAAAACAAACACAATAAATTCGATCAATTGTTTTAGTCGAATTTGTGCTTGTTTTCAATGGAAACGACCCTGCTCATTAGATCGGCGCGAGAAATAAGCTCCCGAACTTCATAGTTCACGAAATAACCGCAAAATACAAAAACAATAAATCCGATTAATTGTTTTCGACGAATTTGTGCTTGTTTTCAATGGAAACGACCTTGCTAAGTCAAATAGCGCAAGTATAAAGCTCCCAAACTTCATAGTTTACTAGATAAACGCAAAAAAATTCTGATGAATTTTTTTCGACGAATTTGTGCTTGTTTTCAATGAAAATGACCGTGCTGTCGATAGTTTATGGGATAAACATAGAAACAATCCAAAAAGTTTTTCTACGGATTTGTACTTGTTTTCAGATGAACAGACTACCGCACTGACAGGATTGGCGCAAGATTATGCTCTCAAATTTCATAGTTTATGACATAAACGTAGAAACAATCGAAAATGTTTTTCTACGAATTTGTACTTGTTTTCAGATGTACAGACCTCCGCACTGACGTGATTGGCGCAAGACTTATGCTCTCAAACTTCATAGTTTATGAGATAAACGTAGAAACAACAGAAAATGTTTTTCTACGAATTTGTACTTGTTTTCAGATGTACAGACCAGTGCCGAACGAGCCCGAAACTCGAACTTAACGAGATAAATACCAAAAAAAATCCAATTTTTTTGTGACGTTTAGTTTTTGTTTTGTATATATTGCGACTGTTGTCATCATTACGTATGATACGTAATGATTGTCGAGGAACGCTTATTAAGTACATTTCCTATTTCATGAAACTATTTTCTTTCAATATACAATCTTACAAATACTTCCTAGTCCCCATTCCTAAATTGAAGGCTAATATCGTACTAATTACGCAAAACCTGATTTCTTTTAAGATAGTACTACATAAAGTAAACAAAAAATCAGGCTGTAGACAGTAAAATGTAGAAAACAAAAGTGTTTGCCTTGGTGCCTGGAAACTCTTTTTGCCCCGTGTTAAAAGTTATGGAAATAAATAACCTTTAAATTAAATAATTTATTTTTTATGTTCAAAAGCCTAAAAATAATATATTAAGATTAACAGAAATAATGTTTTATAACCAATGACTTATAATGAGAAATTTATAGCTCATATTTTGGCTAAACCAGTAGGTGTTCATAGACTTCTTTCACTGATCCATAGATCACGTGATCGAGGGATTAATGCTTCTAATAAAGGTTATAAGTACACTCCCCTTTGAAAAACGGGTGAGATAGAGAGCATTTTGGCGCATAGACCAAATAAGCATGTTTCTTTGATAAATGAGAGGAAGCACTCCAGCATCAACAAATAAACTACGTGTTGGGCTTGATCGGCTAAGACCATTCTCAAATGTGCATTCTGAACGAAAACTAATTAGTCACAGATCCTTATAATTGGCCGCACTGTACGCGCAGCATTCAGAATCCTAGGACGTATTATGCTTCTATATACTTTAAGCATACTTATTCTGTCCACTCCCCATGACGTACCTCCTATAATTTTCATAAAATTTAACTTAGTTTTTTAAAGTACCCTAAATATTTTATGTTGTTAATTCCCAAATCAATTTAAACCAATACCAAATAGTGAGGAATTTGTAATCAAAAGTGTGACAAATTCATGTTTCTTTCCATCTTTCGGATCTAAAATTTGAATTTGTGCTTTGCAGAGCGGTTCGCATGACGTGGGCAGATCGATTCTATGGTTGGTGTAACAGGCTGCAGCAGGTTACTCCTAACAAACAAATATAAAGCAGTGAAACACCTCTTATTTTGAAGCCAACTTTTAAGAGCTATTAAGTTTATCGAAATCGTATTTTCTGAAAAAATGGATCCTGCACTTTTAAGGGAGCGAGAGCTCTTCAAAAAGAAAGCATTAAGCACCCCAACGTAAGTGAAATAAATACAGAAATTCACATTCTCTAAAAAACGAAAATGTTTAATCTTTTATGCTATATTAACTTTTGAATAGAATCGAAAAGAAGAAGAAAGATGATTCCAGTTTTATGCCTAAAGAAGAGCCTAAAAAGAAGCCCAAAGTTTCAAGCTCCAGCTCAAACATCAAGTGAGAACTGTCAAAGTTTTATACTTAATTGCTGATTTTGTTTTCATTCCCTTTATCTTTTTTTAGTTACAAGTCTATGACAGGGAGTTCACAGTATAAATTTAGCGTTTTGGCTAAAATAGTCAAATACATGAAAACTAGACACCAAGAGGGTGACGACCATCCGTTGACTTTGGATGAAATTTTGGACGAAACAAACCAGCTCGACGTGGGATCCAAAGTTAAACAGGTAGTGAACTAACAAGTTTAAAAAATAATAATTAAGTTGTGGGTACACGACCCCCTTGGACTTCTGCAATTTGAGAGGGATTCATCCTGAGTGATTCCCTGAGTGCGTTGCAGGAGAAAGATTATCAGTTGTTCCTCTCGTGTTTTTGATCAAAAGATATATAGATAGCATCTGCAAAAAAATGGTAGTTGTTGGACTTCAAGAACAACAAATGTGCAGACGATATAGCAAAAGCCAGGACATCTCACATTCCAGACATCACTTTCGCAAACAGAATCGCTGATACTAAAGAGCAGTAAAGATTATGGTAATGAAAAAGTGACAGCATCAGTGAACGGGGCCCTCCAAGAAGTTCTTACATGTCAAGAGCATGATTGATAAGTGTGGCCCCTGGAGGATTTACTGCGGAAGAAGGATCATCCTAACCCAAATTAGCCATGCCCAGTTGACACGCAGGCATTTACTGTTTAACCTTGGCCTACAAATGTGTCCGACATGCAGAGAAAGGCTCATTATGTCCCACTTATTTAAAAGTTGTCATTCCTTGGCTCCATATAGGGGCCGAGTAAGACTGCCACCTGATATGAGATGACAGCGAATCTTTGGGTCCCCTATTCCGATTTCTGGAAGATACAGATATAGTTTTGCTTATTAAGATATTTTTTATTACAGGCTTGGTGGTAATGTTTTAACTGTTTCACATAAAACAGTTCCATGACTGACTGACAGACAATGCACAGACCAAACCGCTAGATCTAAAGGGCTAAAATTTTGACAGAGCATTCCTATAATGAGATGGATGAATAGCTGCTAAAAAAGATTTTTTTAAATTCCATCCCATATGGACAATTTTTACTATGCATAGACAGAAGTGAACTGAAGAACAGAAGAATTTGAGCAATGAGACATTTTATTAGAAAGCCATACTAGTACTCTGCATCGCATTAAAAAGGTACATTAAAACAGCCCCACAAGGATGAGTCACAGGTAAAAGCTAGTATAATTGTATGTGAATATGAGTATAGTACAACTATAAGTAAAAATGTGTAGAGATTAGTGACCGTTAATCGATAGTTATTCAGATATCGTGAGATGCGGTCGGGTGTGATGTGGGTTTCAGAAAAACATTTTCTTTATCGTNATTTGTTAAATGTTAACATTGTTTGTAAATCCCAGGCCCTGAAGATGATCTCAATAAAAGATCGAAACGTTGGCACGATAAAGAAAATGTTTTTCTGAAACCCACATCACACCCGACCGCATCTCACGATATCTGAATAACTATAAGTAAAAAAAGAATGAATACAGTGTGGTAGTGGTTCTCTGGGTACCTGGTCAGACTGGAGGGCAATGAACATGCAGACGATTTGGCCAGCTAAATTTCAAATGAATAGCCGTTAATCTACATTTTTTAAATTTTGGACTTTTCTTGTCCCCAAACTCACAGGATTGAAAGAGTCAATTTTCTTTCAAACTCGCTCGCATGCAGTGACTTGGCTACACAGTGAGGCCTTTTTTAATGGGGCTTAAAACAAAACTAAAATGCTGGTGATTGAGCTTAAAATAAATTCAGATATTTTTTTATTAATGCACTAGCAAGATACTATGTCTGGTGTATCAAACTTTTTAGAAGTTTGGCTCAAGAGATTATTGACAATGAGGTCATTTCAACCCTAAACGCAAATAAATTCATTTTCTTTTGATTTTAGTGGCTGCAGACAGAAGCATTAGTAAACAACCCTAAAATTGAAGTAAACACAGAAGGAAAATTTTTATTCAAAGCACCATACCGCATCAGAGACAAAAAGGGCTTACTCAGACTTCTGAGGCAACAGGATTTGAAAGGCTTAGGAGGAATATTGCTGGAAGATGTTCAAGAATCTCTGCCTCACTGTGAAAAAGCACTCAAAGTACAATAAAATACATTTAAAGTTGAGTTATGAACCATTCGGTTTGACGATATATATATTTTTTTTGTATACAATGATTTTTAGAGTTTACAAAATGAAATCATATACATCGTTCGTCCGATTGACAAGAAGAAAATCATGTTCTACAATGACAGAGCGGCCACTCTTGGATTAGATGAGGAATTTCAAAAATTGTGGAGATCTGTCGCCGTTGAAAGTATGGACGATCAGAAAATTGAAGAATACCTCGAGAAACAGGTACAGAACAGAGTTATTTAATACGATATGTTGAATTGAATGTTTGTTTTTAATTATTTCCAGGGCATAAGATCAATGCAGGACCATGGTTTGAAAAAGCCCATTCAGCCACAAAAGAGGAAAAAGCCTAGCCAGAGAAAACGCCAGTTCAAGAAGCCTAGGGATAATGAACATTTGGCTGATGTCCTAGAAACATATGATGACAAATAATGCTGTTTCTCAACAACCTGACTGTAAATATTGATAGAAATTTTTATTTTTATATAAATAAAACAAAAACAAGCAGTGCAGAATAAAGAAATTGTGTCAGCATGTATTCCATTAAAGTAAGCATAATTTATTAATTATTAATTTATATTTATTTTTTGGCCGTAAACCTTTTTTTCTTATCCACATTTTCTTATAAGTAACAGATATTGGAAGAAACAGTGAATTTTTTTATTTTATATACCTGTTGGAATAATTGACCTAATATACCACCAATTGTCATGGGTTTTTGTTTCCATTGTACTTTCTGCCATGGAGATAAGTTTATGAATATATATTATAAAAACATGCTGATATCCCTGTATAGTAATAATAATGACAATAAATAATATGTCATAAAATTATTTTATTTTTTTTTTAATAAGAGAATGTGTTAAAAGAGCAGACAGGTGGGCTCAAGAGAAAAGTTGAACTAGGAATAAAGCTCATACTGCCTCAAAAAATAAATACATTGGTTGAGGACTAAACATTTGTGGTAAACAACAATAACAAAGAAATGGGGACTGATTTGATAGTGAACCTAGAAACAACCCTTGCAATATTCTATACAGTTTAACAGATTTTCACAATAAAATTTCCTTTCAAGTACATCCTCGAAGTTCTAAGTCTACCATGATTTTGACTTCCGAGAATATTAGCAATTGAAGTAATCAATAGAAGAACTTCATGGTTCAAAACTTGGATCAGTCTTGCCGCAAAGCATTCGTGCAAATTCGATCTAGACTTTTCCGATTCTCATCTTTGGAAGGAGCAACTCTCCACATTTTTAATTAACACCATGAGAGTTATAAGGAAGAGGCTGCGACTAGTGTCATATCATCATCCAGTTTCTTGTTTTATAAGAAACTAAACATTTAATCAAACTCGTTCTCTGAGATTAATAATAATGAATCACCCAACAGTTGGCCCCGTAGAGAGTCAAGACGGCTGTTCAAATTGGCACTGGAACTTTTACCTCTTAACGACACCCCATGGATGGACCGAGAAGTTACCCGGTGCTCTCTCTGTAACTGAAATGCAAGAGAGGACGTATTCCATTGTTTAGCAATATGTCCTGTTCTCGCCGAGTTTCGTATGCGCTACCTGGGTACTTCCAAGCTTAGTGAATTCTAGCCCATTTCTCCACTCGACTCCAGTTGTATTCCTTTTAAGAAAGTCTTAAAGGCATCATTTTGAACCAGAAGTTCAAAGTTATTGTGAAAATGAGTCAACGAGGTCACCGGCAAGTGGATATCACAGAGTAGTTGAGTTTCTCTCTTTGGGTGGGCTCCCAGGCTTTAGCCCGATTCCGAGAGACTGGAAGTGCCAATAGGAGGCCTGGTAGCAGATCTCAGCGCATTACTAAGGGGGTACGGAAATATAGTCATTGCTGCAAGACGGAACCCATTCCTTAGGCCTGCCCTTCCTAAATGAAGTGCAAGATGTTTTGGCAAGGCAATCAACACGAACGATTTGTAATCGTTTTTGGGGGAAGTTGGCCTCGCATAATTAGGCCCCTTTGAGCGACCTGCAGGAACAGCCCGACACCAACAACACAGGAGAATATGGGGCAGCGAGCACCTGGAAGAGAACGCCAATTGGAATGATGTTATGGTCACGATGAGTCGTGTTCCTGACTGTAAAGTGATAGCAGGCACCAAAGACTTTACCGAGAACAGGGGACAATGCCCCAGTTCGTGCTCCCTTCAGTGCAGTTTGTAGGATGCAGTGTAATGGCTTGGGCTAGGATTTACACTGGAGGGCCAACTGGACTCCATATTGTTAAAAGCAACCTCACCGCAGCCCTTTATGTCCAAGAAATTATCAAGGAATACATCCCTTCAACCAGGTTTCTCATTTGTAGGGGTTTTTGATTTCTGGATGCCAGACCTTATAGAGGCAGAGTTGTGCATCAATGTTTAGAAAACCGGGAAATTTCTTATCCCCTTCCTTTTCTCAAGACCTCAACCCCTTTGATAAGTGGGATGCGTCGCAAAGAAGGCTTTTCGATCAACATCCGCATCCAGTTGATCTGCAACAACTGAGTGCTGCAACATCTAGTAGTGAAATTCCTTATGGAATTAGTGACAACCTTATTACCAATACGCCTAACAGGTGTACACAGGTTTTAGCCAACAAAGGACATTATACGCAGTATTAATTGTTTTTAAAAATGTGTGGTGGTTAGTGACCGTTAATCGATAATTATTTAGAAATCGTGAGATGCGGTCTGGTGTGATGTAGGTTTCAGAAAAACATTTTCTTTTTCGTGCCACAGGCGGGGATACTGACCACTCCTCGNGTATCCCCGCCTGTGGCACAATAAAGAAAATGTTTTTCTGAAACCTACATCACACCAAACCGCATCTCACGATTTCTGAATAATTGTTTTTAAAAAATTATTGCGACCAATAAACATTTTGCAATTAAAACCTTTTATTTAGTTATTTCTCAAAATCCCTTAATTCAATGTAACTTCAGTAAAAAACATAATTTCTAATAAATTTCAATGCAATTTATAGTAAAAGTGCTAGGGAAATTAATTCATTTTTGAACAATTTAGATACTTTCTAGCTTTTTTTTAATCTTTCTCCCTCTCATGCTCTCTTGCTTTCTATACTTTCATGGAAATAAATATTTATATTAAATCTTTAATTTTTATACTAAAAATTTTGTTTTCGGAGGGGGGAGAGGCTCTGGCTGATGGAATAGAATAATTCCAAGATGTACTTGTTCTTTTTTTATGTATTGTACCTCCATTTCGGGAATAAAGTCTTATTATTATTATTATTATTATTATTATTACAGTTTTAACAGATTACAAGGGAAAAGAAGACGTCAGTACATGAAATTATATGGAATATAGATTCCTCCAAAATCAGTGAAGGAACCGGGTCAGACGAAAGCCCAAAATATGATCCTGATTAGGGAATTACATCTAATTATTTACATCTACACTGACAAAAAAACAAATCATCACCTTTTTAACGCCTTTTTTCGGAACTTGAACTCGTAGTCCGGCAATAATTACACTCGGTCCTCTCCGCCCGACACGTTTTTTCACTCGAACAATTCACATCGGCCATTTTGCGAACCGTTGGGACTGAAAAATTCAATTTTTTTTTATCCTATGCCATTGTCAATTAGCGCGATTTCGTGGCGAAATCAACAGTTGGCAGTGGATCTCATAGAAAACGAGATTTAACGACTCAGATCACGTTTTTCCTTCACAGTCTCTCGCCATCTTTGAGTTTTCGAGGAATCGGCTGGAAGGTGAGTTTTCTTTATATTATTCTCTTTTTTATTTTGAATTGTTTCAAATTTGTTTTTCTAAAGAATACATTTCGCTAGGGAAAGCCATCATTAATCTATAAATCTATATATTTAATTGTACATATATTACGACTATTTTATAATATCCATATGAGCTAGTCCAACTGGAAGAAAAGAAGGATGTTAGGTAACGGTAAAAACATACTCTTGGTCCTGAATAATTGTATAATTCTTAGTAAGTAGTAATAAAAATAGATTAAGTTTATACAAATTAAGGGTTTTAAGCCTTTCGAGTATATTTTACAAGTTGCCACTTGTTTGTCTTTTAACGGTGCATTGAGAGGATACATCTAAAAATGGATCGGCCTCTTTCAGACGAGGCGGTTTGGTTCATTCAACTAAGTTGCCAGGTTGACTCTCAACTAGTTTACTGCCGTGTGAAAACTCTTTCTTTGCTGGTTTGTTGAACCAACTCTCTTTCCAACGGGAGGTTAGTACGGTGTAGAACCCGAGGAAGCAGGAGCACTTCTTTGCTTAGTCTTTTGCAAAAAGACAAGATAAAAATGAGGAACCCAGTAAAGAAAAGTGGGTTTATCCGTTGTTATAAAATTTGGAAACGGGCGCTTTCTCTCATATACTATTGTGCTACTCCAAGCTTGGTATCTTTTAATTGTACCTCTCCTCACACCTAAAGTCCCATGTCACGGGACTAATACTAGTATCTTCAATGAACTACTCCACATTGAAATTTGCAATTTCAACGCTTTCCATAGTGAACTCAGTTGACTCAACTAGGCGACTGGTTTGAAGGACGATTAGCGAGCAGTGTGTTGACTGCGTGTGAGAGGGTTGGGGCGATTCCCAAACAGTTTCCTATCACGTTATACTCCTTCATAGTTGACACCCGTCCGTCCAACTAGTTCAGGGAAATTTGCCTCCATCTTCGATTAGCCCTAGACGCCAGAGCCGATGGTAGTACTCGTCTAATCCCACAGGGAAGTTATCCTATGGGAAATCCTGACAGGACATCGCCACTTAAGAAAGCACATGCACCGGATAGGAGTACAGACAGAAGAAAAACTGCAAAGCTATTGAAGCTGATTAACAACCTGAAGCTGGCCAGTGAGTTACAAAATGATTCTATGATCATATAGATGATTGTATAGTCAGGCCTTTGTATGTCGATGATCTTTGCTTTTATTTGTCTGGAAAAATTTTTTCAAAACGTGGGAAGGACTTTACAAAACGCCATTGACACATTGTCACGAAAAGCAGACGATGTGGGTTTCAAATTTTCTTCGTCCAAAATGGTATTTGCACATTTTTGTAGACTGAGAAAACGTCATGTAACACTTCCGCTTTTCCTTTCTGGCGTTGAAATAAAGTCAAATATTTAGGCGTTTTTTTCGACAAAGGCTTTCGATAGAAACCTCAAATACCCCAATTAATTAATTCAGAAAGGAAAATACTAGGTCTAATGAGATTCCTCGCCAGTTATAATTGAGGAGAGAATAGAAGCATTCTTTTAAGAATATTCAGCATGTACTTACGAGCAAAGTTTAGATACGGAGCAGAGCAGGTTACTCTACAGCGCGAATATCAACTTTAAAACCGCTAGGTAGGATTTATTACCAAAGTATCAGGATTGTATCAGGGGCGTTTATAACAAGCTCTTTATATAGACTCTGCAAAGACCGGGGTCCTTCCTCCGGATCTTTTCAGAGAGGACGCAATTCTTAGGTTTTGCTAGGCTTTGGTCTAATCCTTTTCATCCTCTATAAACAATAAAACAGCCCTGTTTCCAAAATCGCGCTTTTCCCCCAAAAGTATGATTCATACTACATGGAATCTTTCTAATAAGTAAAAGCGTACGGCCAGTAAGTAAAAAAAAAATCTTCCCCTTCTCGTAAAATCTGGAACACTTTTTTGGTAGGATTGATTTACCATATTCCTCGAAAAATCCTAAGAATAATCGTTTTTGCTTTCTTTGAGTTTGTGTAAAGATATTTTTTTGTTAAGTCCATTATATTTCGTGGCCTGATTGACCAAATAACTTCTTTCATTTAGTTAATCTTTTTATGTAAGGTATTGGTTGAAATGAAAAAGTTAGTGTCACGAGCGGGATGTTTTGTTGTTTTCTACAAGGAACAGGATGGGCCCAAAGATAGAGCCTTGAGGAACACCGGCAACAATGAGGGAAAAGGATGATCAAAAGAAAACTGTCTGGATAGAAAATAGGAGCATGTTTTTATGAGGGGAGGAAAGTTATATTCCATCATCTTATTGATTGGGAATGTTTAAAAACAACTGAAGAAATATGATTAACTCGTTTTAACAAAAACGTCAGGATGTTTTTAAAACTGACACAAGTTTTTAAAGTTTATTTGGGCCTGTCCCAAATAACCAAGATTTCCTCCTGTAGTCTGTGAGCTGATGAATCAACAGTTTGATCGTTAGTCCTTACCGATCAATCTTGGTTTGCCTTTCCTCGCTGGGTTCGCTGTCAGGTTCGTTTCTGCATTTGTCATCTTCAGTGCTGAGCCTGTGAGATTTTTCTAAAGTCAAGTCCCTATGAACCCTATGAACTTATAAAAGTAACAAAGCCTATAAAACCAATATATCTTAGTAGGCACACCTAAACACAATATAGCCAAACGGAGCGTGAGTAATTGCATGGAAAGTTTAAGTCGAATTTTCCATAAATTATATTTACACCCGATGAATTGTTGATAGTTCCATATAATTCTCAAAAAGCAAGAAAATTAATAATTTATTGGATAAGAAAAATGGAAAAATACCACTTTTATTAATTTATCATAATTTATTTGAATGTAATATAGAAGAAAAGTAAATAAAGTTACATTCCCGATTATCATGCACCTCATAAAATATTATTTTGCATATAATAAATATTTACAGTATGTACAAATATTTAACAAACATTTTCTGAACTGTTTTACACTGTCAAACACATAATTATTTTCAGTGTTTGGTGTTTTATTATAAAAACTAATAAATTGACCTTGGTTCAGATTTCAATTTAATTTAAATGCTTTTTGATTACAATTTTATTCGATATTACTCTTTTGGCAATGCAGAGTCACTTTTCCCTCTTGCATACGCTTTGGCAGTCGATTTTCCACCTAGCATGCGATCCAGTAAGGACTGCTTGTTCTTCCTCCGTATACTTAAAATCTCTCGGCACAGTTCGTGAAAGACCTCGGCGACCTGTGTGACCTGCTCGGCTGCCGCTATTTCGCCGAACCAACATTCGTAATCCTTGGCTAGTATTTCACCTATTTTCATAAAATCCATTTTAATTCCTTTTTTTGGAAATAAGAAAGTTTTAGAGGTCAATTAAAATTTTACCTTCATCACAGCTTACTTGTCTAAGGTGCACCATGTCACCCTTATTGCCAACTAGTGCTACAGGTACATCACATAATGATTTTTTAACCCTTCTAATATAATTAAAGGACACTCTGTCTGTTATGGCATATACTAACAGGCAACCGTCAGCCCAACTTAAAGTTTCATTTGAAGGTAGATCATCTTCATTCTGAAAACAAAATTAATTTAATCAAACCACACATTTTTTAGTTACACAAAACGATCTCTTAGATAAATATCAACTTTCATAATTAAATTAACAACAATTAGATTATTAAATTCCTATTAGTTAAGCTTAATACTAAATGGCAAAATTGTTCTTTTTATACCTTCGGGCATGTGTCAAGGATTTCAAAAAGTACCGGTTCCCCATCCACCATAACTTCGTGTTTATATTTCATATCTGGAAAAAAGAAAGGCGACTGTATTACCCACGGATAAATGACAATTTTAAACAAACGAACCTGCTTGATGGTCATATTCGCCAATATATCTCTTCGTTAAGAATCGGACTGTAAGAGCTGAAATTGAAAAAAAATTATGTCTATCATTATGGCATTAGGCCGAACAATAGTCAGCATTTAGCCTAGAACAGAATAGAAATAGAATATAATAGAAAAAAAACTGATCCAATGAATTTTCTGTTTTCTTAACCTGTGGACAGTCACGCTATAATTTAATATTATACTTTAATCACAATTTATTAAACAAGTTGATTGACCATTCACACCACGAACTGTTTGTAAGGGAAACGGTTGTATATCTATTTTTGTCTTTAGTTTAAATCGGTAGCTCAAACCTATAAAATTGACATTAAACTGTTTAAAAAAATAGAGTAAACATAGTCTGTTGCTTTTAGCCTAAACTGTAGGTTTTAAGGGAATATTTAGTTGAAAGATAGACTAGAGTGCACTGATAATGTTAAGATATTGTCAGTTATTGAAATATTATTATTGAAAATTGATCTTGCAGCTACGGAACCCCCCGTGAGAGGTAATTGAGAAGAATTATCATAAATTATAAAATATTGGCCGTTAAAACATGTTTTGACTCATTAATATGTAAACTCGGAATGTTAATTATTTCAAAATCTTAGAATCTTCTTTTGCGTATCGTCCTACCCGTTAATTTTGTCCTTATTCGGCCTAATGTCCGAAACGTTTAAACTGTAAAACGGTAAAAAAAAAGTCAAAATTGTAATTTTCTCTGTTTAATATTCAACCGGGTGCGAGTTTTAATTGACTTAGGCTCCAGAGGGTTCGGTTACCCAAACAAGTTATATTACGTAGTTAGCACGCACTCCACTCTCGGTCCCTAATTGTTCACCAGATATGTACTTTACTTAAACCAACATAATAATTCGCCTGTGTTTAGTTTCCACCCGGCAAATTATCAATTATAAACTTGTTCTTATTTGCTAAACGTCATTGTGGGTTGTCGACCTTAATAAAAAAGAAAATTCTTGAACGTAGTTGAAAAATGTTCGCAAGGAGAGTAAGGAACAAAGCAAATACTCTCACCACTTTAAGAGATACATACAAACTTCCTAACAATTCTGGCAGGGTCTAACAAAACTGCATGCTTGAATTCTTTAATAAATCCATTGGGCTAAGAGAAGCAGGACAGTCGATTTTTGAAAAACTCTACTCTTCTTCTGTTGGGTGTTCAATAGCATCAATAAGACACTTCATGTCCATAATTGTGTATTTTTAACAAGTGAAAATTTCTAGAGTATACTGAACCTCTTAAAACGGATGATTCTCTTGAGGATGGGTCACAAATATGAAAAACCAGGGGGGCAGGACTTAGTGGTTGAAATATCTCTCGAAGTTGAGTGAATTGTACAAATCATTGCCATAAACGTGTAAAAAAATTCTAACGAAAACCTTATAAATTTTAAACTTCTGGTTGGCAGCTCCTTGACGTTGCAAGCAACTTCCTTTTGTCATAGATATTTCTCCTCGGCATTTCACCCAGAACACAAAAAAAAGTTCAGAAACAAAACGGAAAAACCACGCTTAGAAAGAAGAACGGTAATACGCAAACACTAGAGTCTTGACTGGACTGGCAACCAGCAAAACTAGGATTGAAGGCGGAAGATAGGTTTGAAAAAGATTAGTAAACGAAGGGATAAGCCGCCACAAAAGGGTAAAAACCAAAATTCCAAAAATGGAAAAGTGATGTCAATCTACCTGCATTCCCTCAGTGTCCGACATTTCTCACAAAAATATTTTTTTAACTAGAAAAATAGGTCCTTGAGCTTGATAGTTAGCTCCTTGTTCTTCCTTTTTCTCCGAGTACAAAGAGGTTATATTGCCGTCATTTTGTACAGCAGTTTTGATGATATATGCAGTTCTCTTGGCCTTATTTAGTTTGGTAGTAAAGCCTAAATCTCTAGCTACGTTATTATGGCTGTTCAGGTAATCACACACAGCTAGCACCCCGCAACCACCCGTGAAATGCTGGCGCGAAAGTGAAACTTACCAGGAGCCATAACGTTCTTTATAACGAGTCGGAGGTAAGATCGAGTCACCAGATTAGTTCTGTATGGTAAATATCCACGAATATGAGCCAGTGAACTGAGTGCTTCACATCCACTGCAGCATCGTGAGTCATATAAGATGGTGGTAGATACTTTCCCTTGCCTGCTTTTCCTCTCTAATTGATTGAAAGATGTTGATATATGAAGCAATGCCGAAGTCTGAATTCTACTCGCAGCACATTTCCTCTATGTTTTGTAGCCCCTCGTTCCTAAGCAGACACAATCTCGCTGCTTAGACACTGAGTGATTTATTTGAGCTTGGTAAGTGACTTCCTGAAGTAATGTACTATTTAATAGCATTAATAATACAGATCTAGAGGCCGGGGATTTGACACGTACCATTAACTGTTTCTGGCAGTGCTCTCCTATTCATTTGGTAGTAAAATGATTTGCTACCAGCTTGAATCCTTTGGCAGCGTGACTTACGTAGGATTCCACGTCTATAGATTAAAAAAAAAAAGATGTGACCCCTTGCAAAAAAAAGCCAGGGAAAGACTGTCACTCTTTTTAAAACTTCTACCTTTAATTTAGAGATTTTTCGCAAGTCTTACATCCTCCTTTCGTTCGTTTGTTTCAAACAAGATTAATCCTATTTCTTTATTCAATCTCAGCACCTATTACCTAGTCTAGCAGGCGTTAATTTAAAAAAAAATGCATTATGAATAAATAAGTCAGCCCACGTAGCGTATTAGCCAGCTTCTGTGTCTATATATGTCTACCATGTAATTATCGCTTTGGACTCGATCTTTCAAAAAATACTCAAAAGATTTATTGCATCCAACATTGATTTAATTTAAAATGTTCATACCGCTCTTTCCAACTCCTGGAGCACCGAGCACTGCGACTTTAACCTCCGATAACGAAGATTTTTTTCTTCGTATACCTCGTATTGCATTGGAGGTCATCTCCTTTTAAAATATTCTGAAACAGATGCGTTAATATTTTAGTAAATTAAATGATAAAGATTCTTTAACATTGTATTGTCAAAGCTGTCTCTCACTCTAGTATTTTGAAACTAGGCTTCAGGGACCATCGAGAAAAACGTCTTTCATCCTTCAACCGCATGCACTTTTATCCTAAGCTCTTTCACTCAGTCTTAAACACATTTTTTTCTACTTTCACTCACATTAACTCAGACATACACTAAATAGTCTAATTAAGGGACGATGGGATGGTTATTCCGCCCGTGAACTACTCGCACATTCACGCTTTGAAATGCATTCTCACGAAACAATTAACGCAAATAGATCTTTCTTAAGTTGACCTTTGCACTTGGAGTAATTGTAGCCGTTGGGAGCTTTTCCTTGCTCGCCTGTGTTCCCCAAACGTGGTTACTTCTGTCCGTTAGAGATACTTCGTGGACCTCTCGTTCTTGCTGTAGCATAACTATGAACTTGAGCCTATCGACAAAACGGTTGTGGTTGTCTGGTTTCCCGAAACACAGGTCTGGAGGTGGCCAAAAATGCGGCTCAGGACCCAATCAAGAATATAATCATGGGTCGGATATGTTTAGAGCGATCTAGTATGGAATTGACCCTAGTTTATTTTCAACCCTCAAAATGTTCAATATGCTTAGCGCTTTCCGTGCTTCCTTTTAACCAATTTCTTTAGGCGATAATATCGCCTTTCCGAAGAGACTAATGTTTCCCAGTGACAAAGGACAAGTTCCGATACTTGCTATTTCATGTCAGACTCGGCAGGTTTCTGGCTCAGTGTGCTCATTGTGGTGACTTAACTCCCTTGATTTCTTGCCTACTGGTAGACAGGTAAATTTTTGTTTTGCTGATCGAGACGTTCAGGAATTTCTTTGATTATTTTGCGCCTGATGAAATCATAACCGTTACATTTTTATCTCTGTTTTTCGGTTCCGCTTTTAGCATTTTTCAGTTGTGCCAATGTGCGGTACTGGTCCAAATGGGTCAGGGCTGCTCTTGTTTTTGCTAATTTGTAAGTCCGTTGTCTTCTATAGCCTCCCTCGTATGGAATATGTTAGTCACTCCCAGGCCAGCTATGAATGGAAGATGGAGGAGCTTAAGTGGTGCTTGGAAATCTGACAGTCTGTGCACCTTTTAATCCTTTTTTAAATATTTGTCGTGTACAGAGTTTTATGAATCTAGGACACTGGTGGGCCAAATGGTGTCAAGAATGCTCTTGTTTTTTCTAGTTTGTCAGTCTGTCCGATATCTCCAATCCCTTCGTGTCCTGGCAGCCATATCAGGGTTTGGATGTAACGTTTTCCCTGGATAAGTTAATCTCATATCATCATATTTTGTTAGAACTATTGATTCAATTGTCGTCCACGATGTGTTGACACTTTTGGATGACAACGACACCAAAGTTTGTTAATGATGTCAGTCACGAGGATTTGATGAGATTAATAGCTTGGCATTCTCTCCGTCTGAGGAGATGTTCTTTATAGATAATCTTCTATTTTTATAACACTTGAGCAAGGCCATGTGCCTGTTTTAAAAGGTAAAACGTTTATTTTGTTCTCGAAATATTGATTTTTTTATATTTTAGTTAAAAAACCTTTTTCTGACTGGATTATCTTAACATAAATACCCATTGAAACAATAAAACCTAAAAAAGATAGAATTTCCCGTTGATGTCCTACTATAAAAAGCTGTGATCACTGAGTTTTATAAATAAATATACAGATTTTGGTTATTTGCGTTGCGATTTAGATCCAGATGTTCGACATCAAAAGTCATTTTAACACTGCAAGCAAAATGTTTTTCTTGTATCTCCAAAGGGTTAAAAAAAGACAAACTCACTTTTCAATCACGAGCCAGTATTGACTGCGAGAGGAATACATTTCAACGAGAAAATACAAAACCGCTACAATCCCCGAAACATATAAAATGCAATCTTTAGCATAATTACTCTCTTTTACGTACAGTATAACAATATACTTTTGCATGAATGAGAGACCATCGATAAAGTTAATAGTCAATAATAATACATTTTAAAGAGTGAAAAGCTCCTTGTAAAAGTAAATTTACCTTGTTAGACAACAAATGTTATATGAGGGGTCATTCAAATAGATGTTAGAAGGGGATTATTATAGTTGAACGCGACTAGACTAGTTGTGAAAAAGATGAACGAGACTCCATAATCATTAAGTTTCTGACGGAAGAAGAGTTTCTCCCTGTTGCAATTTTGCATGGAGCAAAGCTTTTTCTGGAGGAAGGGAGAGATCGCCGGCTCAGGGCAGATGACCGACTGTTGGATGATTAACACATTCAAGCTTCGTAACCTTCTGAAGAGTGACCGTCGCGAGAGAATTAAGATCAGAGTTGGCAGTATCTTTTCATATCCAACAAGATTTAACAAAAACATTTACCCCTTGATATTTGGAGTTGAAGAAACGTATGAGGAAGGAACGCCTTTAATCAGTTGTGTTTAGGGGGTCAGAGGTCAGAAGGCGAAATGATATCTGATATAGAAAGATTTCAAGGAAGTATTACTTGCAAGTAAAGGTATAAAAGTACACTTCAAGTCGGTGTACAGATCTTTTACCTGGACCTCCCTGAAGAACTGAAGATAAAACGTACAAAACAATTCACCTCACGATTAAGCTTAGCTTCAAGCCCACCAATAAGACCCTGAATACATCCTTAATCAAATTGAGGTAAAATATGGATTGAAATTGGGTGTTAACGCGTACTAAAAAGGAGAATGTAGCTGGCGCAATGGAACTGATGTAAGGTGGAGAGAAAGCACTTAAGTCTTCGAGAGACACGCAAATCTGAAACGCATTTAAGTAATCGTCAAGTGTAGACGGATTAAATAAACAACCCAAAAATATACAGGTGAAAATCTCAGCCTGGTGTCTGTCTCATTGTCCGAGAAGAGCTTTATGTGCCGCAAACAACTGACGGACCCAATAAATCAATGAGATCTCTTCTTCACTAAAGATGGTTCAAAGGTGAAACGAGTTTAAGTGATCATCGAGTGCAGACCCAATAAGTACCCCAGTTTCCGTTCAAAAAATATTCTAAAAATGATATTGATTGGCAGAGGTACCATTGGAATATTGATTTCTGTAAACATACATTTCTCAAGAATCTCTCTCACTTGCGTAGTAAACACATCCGTTATGTTTGATTAAAGGTTTAAACGAATCATCAATCTTAGTTATCATGCTTCCCCCCCAAAAAAAATCGTTGATTAAACTTGGCTGAAATCGAAACTTCAATTTCTGGGATAACTTTATGAACCAACATCTTTTGCGTGTGCTTGCAGATTTGTTTTCCTCCCAACTAAGTAGACCTGGCGAAGGGGGTAAATATTATGTCGCAAGATAGAAGGTGGACCTGTATTTTATTAGCTATTCTCATTGATTATATAAATTACATATTTAAATCATGAAAAAGTAGAGAAAATCGTCATTTGGCTTTATTCGGGCTATTTTCAATATGAAATAAAGTGGCATTAGAATTAATGTCAGACTAATAATCACACGCCTCTACATTTATCTTTTGATTCATAGTTCCTTGGAAACAAAAGAAACACAATGGGTGGAATTTATTTCGAAATCAGTTTTGACTGAGAACAATCGACAATCGTGCCATCATTGAAATCCGTTGAAAACAATGATCAAAAAGGATTAATTCCACTCCTCACTCATCATCTCAATGGGTCAACCCAATCCCTTAGTAACACAAATTTCCTCATCACACTTCCGGATACTCACACCGGCGACTGAAACGCCGATGGCCTCGTGATCTTAACTCGAGTGTTTACCCTAGGTTTATCTACATTGGAGTATCACTACTGAGTGACTTCTCTGCTCAGGACTAGTATTCTCTATTTGCTTGTTGTAGTTAATTCTACAGTTGTAAATTTAAAAAAAAAAGCAACAAGTTAATAGTAAACTACGCTTTTGACTGGCCTCGAGAGCGTCCAAAGTTTAAAGAAACGCGACGGAATTGATCGTGACCGTTTGAAAAACAGGTGGAAACTTCTGATATATTAATAGATTTAGGTAGTTTTTATACTGCAGTTTTATCACCTACTCGCCCTAGATTTTATATTATAATCTGCCTTGTCCGGCGAAAATGGAAAAATATCATTGGACGGTTTTATTTTGTCTGGTTTATGATAAGAAGAAAACAAATCCAAAGAATTTCATTCATCAAAAGAGTGTACTTACGTCGTAAGGGAAAAGTGCTATTAAAAGAAAAGCTTTTTATAACTCTTTTACTTAGACATATTACGTGTTGTCTGCTCAAACAACGCGTTTACATAAGCATTGTTGTTTTGGAAAGTTAACACTTTACTGCGAGCTAACTGTGATTGAAAATACATAAAGTTTCGTCATTATACATGAAACAAACAAAAATGTAACTTTATTATTTTGAAACAATTTTAATACGGAATATTTTGGGTCCACATCTTCTTACAAATACATAGGTTTGCATGATATGCAACAATCCGTGATTTAAAAAAAAAAGCAATGAGAGAGAGAGAGAGAGAGAGAGAGAGAGAGAGAGAGAGAGAGAGAGAGTGAGAGAGAGAGAATGTCGGTTTTAATACAATTAATTCTATTTTTCCTTCGATTTTTAATTTCAGTAGGCCTAATAGACAAACTGAACGACACTTGAAATTCTTCTACTTTTCGGTTATTAACAGGCTAAAACTTCCAATAATTTTTAAAGAATAGCCACATATGCCAGAAACCTCTTTCAAACTGTCTCAAACCCAAAAACGAAGAAAAACTTTGATTCTATTTCTGATTTTTAACTTTCGGTAGGTCTAATAGTGAAATTGTCTCATTCATCTCTTCCTTTTAATTTTTGACCGGTTAAAAAGAAGAATTTTGGACAGAGAGAGAGAAAGAGATCTGTAGGAATACATCTGAACTTTTCTAGTCAAACTAGAAAGCACTTAAAATATTTCTACTCTACAATTTTTGACTGCCTAAAATAAAGATACTGTTACCAATTACAAGTCCATAGAAGCACAAAGACAAACTTACACCCAGTGTTCTGTTAGAAGAAATCTATTTGAATACTCAAACAGGTGAACTCTTTCTTCCCTTCAGTTTATGACAGGCTAAAAAAAGACCCAGCCACCTCCATGATCACTATGGTGTTTTTTATCCATGGCAAATAATATCCGTGTAGTTTCAACCTACCTGAAAATGGAATCCTGAAGACAAAAGACGTGTTCTCGACATAATAATAAGAGCTCAGCAAATTATAATATTGAAATGTATTGTAGTTGCCATATATGAAATATTACATTGTATATTATTTTGTTTTGTGGAAGATTGTGAAAGTAATATAAAACAAGTCAGTTTATTATTACGAGCGCTTTTTATTAATTTTAGTGTTTTAACGTAAATGGAAATTTTAAAAATATACCTGTCCCTTGAGTTGAAACAGTTCATCAAGATATATCGAATTTACACGTGCATACTCACCAAGTCTGAAAAACATTGAAATCCGGCCAAATAACATTCCGAGCCATCATACCAATGGATTTTTAGACAGTATCTTTTTCAAATAAGAAGTCTTAAAAAATAGTCAGCTTCATCAGAAATCTAAGTATACAGCCCATAAATGGGTTGTTAGAGGCCCCCCTCCTTTCTTTAAACCTGCGTGTGATTATCAATTGGATAACGATTCTCGATATTAATTCGATTATAAATATACATTTTTTTTTATTATTTCGATTTCTGCATGCACTCTGTAGTCTCGTCGATATTGTTTGAACAGTTGGAGAATTTAATCTCGTCCACACGTCGCGGTTATGATATGACGATTGCGGTCCTGACAGTCAAGAGATATTTTGAATGAGTAGGTGAAAATCAGATAAACAGGGGCCTGGGAAAAGGCCGAATGCCAACTCTGAAACCGACGAATTCGTGGCACAACTCAAAGCATTGAGTGTGACCCAGATCGAAACTGCTTACTCAAGGATTCGAAAAACAAACAAGAAACTGGAGGTGAAGACTCTCTTGGAAGGGTTGGCGCGTTTAAAGCTTTTTCTGTTTATTAAACTAGGGATTTTAAAAAACTTCTTACTATGGGTTAATAAAACGCACAAAAGAAACATATATGAAAGGTTTATCGTCGGTCGTATGTTTTAACAGTTCAATTTAAAAATAGAATTTTAATGTAATAATAGTAAATAAAATTTTAAAATATTACCATTGTTATGTTAGAAATTCGATAACAAAACCTATTGTTGACATTCTACCATCCCTAAAAATAAAGAAACTTCTTTTATTTTCATTGGCTTTTGAACAACAATTTTCAGAAGTCAAGCAAATTTAGACTTTCACCTGTTCGTTTTTGCGTATCAAATTTTGTATCCGTATCGACTTAAAGACACAGACGCAAATTGATTCGACAAGAAATTCCGGTCTAATTATAGACTCTTTTAAAGTCAATAGTCAACAGCAAAAAGTAAGCCACTTGTCCTAATGTGTAACGTCTTATTAAAGTTCATTTGAACTCGGAGCCAAAATAACACTGATAGCTTAAACAATTCTTGATTAGACAGTTATTTTAACTATTCATTTATTGAAATCAGCCTTTGGAAATCATTAGTCAAAGTACTTAACGATTTAAGACATTTTGAAATATTTAAAAAAGCATAAAACTTATACATGTTTTATGTAAAGTATGTTCATGTTTTATGTACGAAAGATCGTATAATCTTTCTATTGTCTTGAAACTCCAATTGGGCAAGACATTTTCCAATGTTTGAAGAGTCTGCACATCTCTTGTTACCTTTCTATTGAATTTTTTATATCAACAGTTTAGTATTGTATTGTGTTTATTTAATTTTATTTCTCTACATGTTGCACAAATAGTAAAACAATAATAAAGTAACAAAAGTAATAAATATTGAAATTAATGTATACCGGGTGATTATTTATAAACTACCCCCTTTTATTTCTTTTGTTGTAAATAATTTAAAAAATAGGGCTGGTCTTTAAATAACTTTTGTTCGTAGAATCTGAGTCTGAAGACAAACATTTTTTCTACGTACGGTACGTCCCCAGGGCTCAATAACTTTTTTCCAAATGTAAAGATATCGTTTGCAGAACGGAATTAAATTCTATGACTTTTTTATTTTACTATTTTACTTACTACTATTTTACTTACTATTTTACTTCGGGCCATTTTCTTGTAGGTTTGTAGTTATTAAGTTTTGTAGAAAGTAGTTATTAAGGTTTGAGAAAAAATTGACATTTTATTTATCTCAATCGTAATTCATTTACTTCCCAGTAACTTTAAATTAATAACTTAAAACTAATTTAATTACCTCCTAGTAACATTGTTAAGTTAATCCTAGTAAATTACATTTTCAAAATGGTCCCACCGATCTCCATACAAAGCACAATTCTATTATGGAATTCATTTCGCACCTCACGTGAAGTATCTGGTGTTATGATTCTACAACATTCTTTGATCCTTTCCATTAAATCTTCCAGATCGTTTGAAAGTGATTGGTACACCACTGTCTGTTATATATAATTTTATTTATTTTATTAATTTTGAGATTACGCAAACTTAATTTTGTAGTAAATTTAAAAAAATGTTAAGTTTTCTTTTTTAACAATGTGAAGTCGGTGGCACGGCCAGACCGTGCCAGTCAGGATGAGCTGCTGAATTATCCTTGCTCTTGCTGTCTCCAGTACTGGGCAGTAGATCAAGAGAGATCCATATACTGAACGGAACTAAGCATATGTAATCCGGCGATACCAAGAGTCCAAATCGGTGCATTTCTTGTTAGGTTCATGTCCGGTGAGTGTTTCGGTTAATTGCGGCGTGATCATCGTAAAGGTCCGATACTAACATCAGCTGCTGGGAAAAAAATCTAGTTTCTTCCCCTTTTGTTGGACTCCATGTAAGATTCCAGTATTTAACTGTTTCCTCAAAAAGGTGTTTTTTGATTGGGACTGAAAGTTGCAGTCCACTGGTCCCCGGATGCCTTGCGTCCTTAACCCTGGCAAGGGTCCATGGGCATTCGAGACATAGAGATACTACCATTCTATCCCTATAAATAATACCTCTTTTTGGGTCCCATCGATTTGCACTGTGTTAGTCCAACATAATGACCTTGTGATCGCGAGCTCCTCAGGCTGATTATTCGAGCAAAACGTTTCAGAGTAGACTTTTTTGTTCGTTCCGTTCTCGTCCTTCTTACTTCCATCGGTATATACATGCATAACAGTTTTATCTCCAAGTGATTTACAGTTTTATCTCCGATATCCAACCAAATCCGCTACCTTGGTTCTACTTGGAAAGCAGACTTACATGGAACGCACATATAAATAAAATGTCGAGAACTGAACACGGACAACTGAGACGCTACTTCGACCCAAATCCACAATAAACACAATTAGCAATATACAAGACAACAATTAGACCGATTTGAGATTATGGTGTCGAGATGTGGAGTTCGTCCAAGCCGTCCAACACCCAAAGAATCAAATCCTTTCGATCAAAGGTCCTCCGTCGCATTCTCAACTTTTTCTGTGCCACTAACCAAACCTCCACAAAGACCTACACATTACATACGTGTCGTACAAGATCCAAACACGATTCCACAACTTCCACTCCATGCACTCTTCCCTCACAAATCTACTAGCCCAAGCTCTCTCTTCAACATCCCATCGTTAAATCCGACAGGCCGCCAAAAAAGACAGTGGCCACATGACCTCCTAACACAGCCCTAAATCTAACCCAACATTCCTAACCACTGAGATTTCCAGCAATGGCTCCTCTTCCCCACTCTCATCTTCGTGGTCTAGCGCCCTGTTTCAAGTTGAGATGTATCGACCACTTTTTTACTCAGGAATTATCTTTATGACGGTATAATTCACAATGGTGGTCCTTGACAATGGTGTGATGATTCGTTCTTCGAAGAAATTTCAAATCGTCTATTAAAACTTAATTATATCAATTTGTAGACATCTTTAAGATAGTTTTGCCTTGACGATAACCGTCTTGGCCTTCATTGTTACACTGTTCCTGAAGCCGTCACCGGCTCTTTACAGTATCCTTGATGATAACCTTAAAATATGTCAAAATCCTGGCAGTAACAATTGAATTTCCTTTTTTTATATTTGACAGGTTCGTGCTAAATCGTTTATTGATCCCTACCAACAATTGTTAAATAAAAAAAATTGTTCAGAAAACACTGATGCTTTAGCGGGGCTTCATTTTCTTCCTGCCCCTTCATTGCTATAAGTTAATTTGTCAAACAGGTCAATATATCTTTGTACGTGAAAAAGAACTTTCTAGATTTGTGTCTTCCTTTATTTATGCCGGAGCTTAAAAGGAAAAATAATTTAAATATTGGTAATATTTTTTAAAATATGATTTTTACGATCACAGCTTTCTCTTTTTTATGGGATCTGGTTCATTTTGAATGTTAAAAATTATGTAGGGAACGACTAAATGTTACTTAAAAGGTATCCGATATAATTTGGGAAATAACAGAAACAATTGTTATTTTATTATTTTGACGTAGTGTTTAGCTTTTTCAAAAGAAAGAACGCCAATTTTTATACGGTTTATATTGAACTTCGTCTTTTACCTTTTGCAGGTAACCTACCTTTTTTACCTCCCAGTAAGCCTACAAATATATCTTTTGGTCTTTTTTTAGGCTTGATGATTTTTTTCTTACGAATTACTCGTTTTATTATACTTTTTAACATAAAAATGACAAAGCGTTAACAGATGCCAGTTTCATCAATTTGATTTTACAACCACCGATTTCTAAATGTATTCTTCCCTCACTTTTCTTTTTTCGTTCAAGAACTTAGCGCACACAATTCTTCGATTTATTAATATTATTTACATAAATAAATTATTGAGAATTACCAGACATGGGTGGATTAACGCGTAAACCATTCCGTTTTCATCTGACAAATTAAATTGTTGGCAACAATATTCAACAGTAATATATTATGTTTTTTCTTACTGTATAAAAAAACTAACAAGGAGAAGCTACGGACGTGGGATGACAGATTCCGATGTAACTTTATTTGTTGATAGTAGGTCGAATAAATATTATATACGTGTCCGAGCTTTCATGCCAATGGGCCCAAGGAGCCGAAAAAAAGTAAATTTAAGTAATTTGTAGTCGTTTTTAAAATACGATTTTCTACCTTTGTTGTATTTGAAAGGTTTTAGATTAAAATTTTTATCTAGGATAAGAAAATAACAAGCGCGATCGTATTAAATGATAACAAATGTAGACAATAAAAAGTTTCAGAAACGAAAGACTTACAGTAAAGTAAACCAAAAACATTGTTCTTGAAAAAAGCGGATTAATTTTAAGCCTTAAAGCGTTTAAAACTTATAAATACGAATTTTTATTGCAATTAAAATTAAAATTGACATTGTTTGGTCAGATTCACCAGGAAGAATTTTTTTTCCGGCGATATGCGTAGTGTTCCATTTCAAAATTCATAACACCTCATGGTTTTATCCAAATTGAACTTTATTAAAGCTTTTATTAAGGTGAATTTTTCTCTTTTCAAACTACGTCAAAAACGATTATTTGGAGATAGTGAGATGCGGTCTGGTGTGACGTAGCTTTAAAAAACATTTTTTTTGTTGTGTCAACGTTCCGATATTTATTGAGATCATCTCGATCATCAGATGTGTAATTATTGTATTTCGTGTTGAGAGTGCCGTGAAGATGATCTTAACAAAGATCGAAACGTTGGCACGATAAAGAAAATGTTTTTCTAAAACCTATTAATTAACAGTCAATAAACACCAGACATGTCAAAAATGTTTAGATTTTATGTTACTGTTCAAAAGAAAAATAATAATAATAAGGAAAACTTCATAAGGAAAACTCCCTAAACGTTGTATTTTATGTCTTCGGTTATGATTTATTTACAGAGAAGAGGTTTATGCCATTGCGAGTAGGTCATAAAGTTCTAAAATCCTGTAAAGTTTTTATGTATGGTTGAGTCGTTTCAATGTTATCTCTATTTTTGGGATTATCGACAAAAAAAATCGGAGCCATTTGAAAGGCAAGAAATTTAAGAGAATAAAATAATTTTCTATTTTGTCAAATATTCGTATTCAGGGATTTTTATGGATGCAAAAATTTGTTTATTGATTAAAAAATATATATTTTAACGTACTTTGGTATGTCGCGCGATCAAAAAAAAAATTATTTATTGTCGTTCAAGTACGCAGATTGATTCTTTTCAAAAAAATTAAACATTTATGTTAATATTCTACACAAAAAAACTGAATCCAAATTTTGAGGTAAATCAAGAAATATTTATATCCCAAGTTTTTCGCCTTCTAAATTTCATTGACGTTTCACAAAAATTACAAAAATGATGTTAACTTTAGGAACCATTCACTGATCTGCATGTAAATTTATAGAATTTTATAACCTAATAATCTATACGTAATGTCATAATTTTGGTCTCCGTAAATAATTGGATTTGGAGATATAAAATAAAACGTTTGAGACTTTTTTTTATTTCAACATTATTTTTCTCATTTACTGTAATACGAACTCAAAAAGTGTCGACAAATCCTGCAAGCGAAAGCAGCAAGCTCTCCAGAGATCGTACTAACGTTGAATTTGGTTAAAATCCAGAGGTGATAGGAATTTTTTTAAATAGAACACTGAACATCGGCGGGAGAGAAAAATTTTCATAAATATCTGTTATTTGTTGTCTATGAAATTCAAAAACTTTAATGGGAGCATAAAACGAATCCGAATTATATTTTTCAAAAAAAAAAAAATAATAATAATCTTTTTTATTCAGAGCGACTTTTGGTTTTTGTAACATTTTATATGTCAAATTTTATTTAATTCGATCCTGCTTATTATTTTATAATCCTAGGTAAAAAAATAATCGACCGATGTATAATACATGAAATATATGCACAATAAAGAGAGAAAACTCTGTTACAAAGTAAGATGTACATTTTTATATCAGCTGTTTATTTATTTTTATTTTTTTATGTTCTTTTATATATTTCATATCATGCCACCACAACAAACATCAATTTTACAAAATTTGAATTTTTAGCGGTAAAAGGTTATAGTGAGTTGTTTCTTATCTATGTTGATATGCTTTATAGGCGTGATATCCAGTCTTAGTTTCAGTTTATCATTAAAAAGCTCTTTTTAAATTGTACACGCTTTTGTAAGGCTAAGTTTGTTAATTATTTACTATTTTCTATTTAGTTAATTTACAAACAAAAAATCATTTGAATAGTCCATAGAATCCTTACGGACCACCCCCTTAATAATTTTTACGTCCTCTTGGAAACTTCCTTGGACAGTTTGAGACAGTTTCCAAGAACCCTACGACAAAACTTTTAAGACATATAGTTTATTTTGTTTGTCCCTCAAGTAAAAGAATTTGGAAAGCAACTTGGCTTAATTTCGTGTAATATCTCAAAATTAGCTGTTTAATTACTCTTCCAATCATATCATACGCGTGGATTATAGGCTTTATTGACTATTGTGACGTAATTTCTTGGACGCTGTTCTTGAACTAGCATTATTTAACATCTTTATAAATTACCTTTGCAACCTAAAAACTACATGTCGAACTGTTCTCTTTGGTAATGAAAAATCCTTTATAAGAGCCTCCTGTAGGGTTGTTTCAATGCGCAAAGAATTATCTATAACTGTAGATTGGTGTTTTAAATATTTTGAAAAATGGAGAATCAGACTTAATTGTAGCAAAACGGGCAAAACTGTTTAATCGTTTCAGATCACATATTGTCAAACAAGTCAAAATAAATAATTCTCCAGTTTCATGGGCTAAGAATGTTAAATACCATGGAATATATCTGAATTCCAAACTTAATTTTAATTACCACTTTGAAAATAAATTCTGAAAAGCATGCACCATCTTAAGGAGCCTATACCTGGTCTTTCATGTAAGGACAGTAAAAATAAAAACTTATTTATGAACTATACATACGTCCATCAATAACTTACGCGCTCCCGTTTGGGGAAAAATGTCCGAATCCAATTTTGTCCATGTTCAAAATGCTACTCTAAAAATTATTGGAGGGTTTCGACGTTGGACTACGATAGCCTACATGCATGTAACCCTAAACATACCTCGCTTAATTAAGCGTTAATTAACCACGTCTATAAAGCAATTGTAAATTTTAACAATTCATTCACAAACAGCCATTTGTGCACATAAAAATCGATTTTTTTCTAATACACAAGACTTGAACTACTGGTAAATATAAGTATAAGAGTACTATTGGTAAATATAAGACTTAAGCATGTACTGTTTGAAAAATAATGTACATGTGTTAAACGGAAATGTGTATCTGCCAATTGTTAAGTCCTTGTGTGATAGTTGATTTGTTGTGAACAGCTTGTACTTCAATATTCTTATTGCCTTGTGTATTAAGTGAATTTATGTATATATCTGTTATTGTGGTGTTTATTACCTTTATTGTTTTGTAAATACCTAGGTTTTATATACCTATATTTTCCCCTAAACTATTTTATGTTTACGATAAAAGGTTTTTTTTCTAATTAATGCATACTAGGTGAAAAAGGAGCAATGATGCCCTGGAACCAAATGACTACACTATAACAAATAATGTAAATCAACAATTATATGCTATAAAATTCATACATACATACAAACTGGCAGTCCAAAGTTTGCTTAATATGTATTTTTATTATTTATCGTTCATCTTTAATGACTGATTTTAAGGTGTTTTGAACAATTAATTTGTTTACGTTTCGAGTTTCTCTTATGCCTTGTCAGATTGCTTGGACTTTCTGATCACAAGAGGCCATAGATTATATTCCACTCTTAGGACTGTGACTCATAGATGAGAAAGCAAATAATTTATTTTAAGGCCAGCGACCCGAACTTGAAAGTCTCTTTCTTTAAGATCTCGTTTAAAACAATTTTCTGGTTAATGACAATTTGAGTCTTTGATTGTCAAGAAAATAATAGTTAAATGGAAATAAATATATGCCAATTTCGAGTTACACTTTATTGATTATTTGGAGATCGTGAGATGCGGTCTGGTGTGACGTAGGTTTAGAAAATTATTTTATTTATTGTACCAACGTTTCGATCTTTATTGAGATCATGTTCAGGGGTATAAACATTGTATAAATTATACAGATGTATACATGTAGGATGTGAAAAAATGAATTTATACAATGATAGAAATTTTGGACTCAATCAAAGTATTTGTGCTCACTCAAAGTGTTTGTTTTCTGTGAAGACGTATCATTATTGCGTGTCGTGTTGAGAGTGCCAGTAAGATATTAATGTTTTAAGTTTATATACGTTGCATTTTGAAGGGGAGGGGAAGGAAGTATGGATAGAAATTTATTTGTATATGAGGGTCGGCTTCTTTGAGGTGAAAGGAGCCGAGAATGGAGAAAATGGTTAATGGTTCAGCCTGATTATCCTTCTATATAGACGGGGATAATTATGGAAAGGAAAGACAAATTGTAGAATAATTAGACTGTGTAGAAATGTTGGATGTGTGATATGTAATGATTGCTTTGTATATTGCATTATATGTTTTGTGATTTGAATTTGATTATTGATATTAGCGTACCCGCGACTGAGATTACATGTGTCCATTCTGTAATCGATGCTGTGTTTATCTCTGTTGATGTAAACCATTTCTAAAAAGTTATGTTTGTTTTGTTCTGTGTGTAATATTTTTGGATTGTTGAAGTCGAAATTGTGTTGGTGTTCAAAATGTGGGTAGCCAGTGCTGTAGGATTTTGTTTGGGTTTTTTGCAATCATAGATATGTTGCTTTACCCTCTTATCCAGATATTGGGATGTAAGTTGCCGGATAGTTTAAACAATTGATTTTGTAAATTACATCAGACTTTGTGTGTAATCTTTAATTTTGGAAAAAAGTGTGTATAATTTAAACAATGTTTGTAAATCGCAGGCCCTGAAGATGATCTCAATAAAGATCGAAACGTTGGCACGATAAAGAAAATGTTTTTCTAAATCTACGTCACACCAGACCGCAATTAACAATCTCCAAACAATCATTAATTAACGGGCTCTAAACACCGCACATTTGTACACTTTATTAGTGTTTTTCTTGTATAAAAGGGAAAACTTTCCAAAAACAAATCAGCCTAGGGAAAGGTTGCCGACGGACATTTAAACTGTAATTGGCACGTTTTACGGCTCCTTCGAGACGGTCGCTAATTTTATTTTACAATCTTTCCAATTTGAAATTTGCATAAATCGCCGTTCGGAATGGATCTTGTAGGAGGGAATTAATTGAACCGGGACTCATGGGATGTTTGGACCTTAACCCATTTGAAAACCGGAAGGTAAATTATGAAATTGGAATACGCGGAGACGACAGAATGAAATAGCGAGCTCCATTAGTAAACAAGTTTGACGAAGAACGTAAACATTCCGGGTGAGCGGGTATCTAAATTAGACAAGGCTCACATTGGCAATTTGCATTATTTTTGCCGCTCCGGTAGCCCTATGAAAAACTGTTTACATTGTCATTTACAAATAAATATTCTGATTTAATTATTAATTTTTAAATAAAATTATCCCTATGGAACTTTTCTCTCCGTTAAAGTAACCTTCCATCATCGTATCGTACAATTAATCTGTTACATATAATGGGCAAAATCCAAGAAAAACACCTGCTAACATTCTCCTCGTCCTACATTCCTGTAACCTTTATCCCAGACCAACGGTTTGGTTCTGGCGTACTATTACGCTATACAGAAGTGCCATAGCGTTGTAGACATCATCGCTACCGCTATTGAGCCTGCGATCGGCAGGGCCCTCGGGGCTCCTATTAAGCTTAAGAGTCTAAGAGATTCCTCCCTTTTACCAACTACCTGATCCTAAAATGCCAATCCGGCAGATACTTTAAAGTCAGTGGCCTCTCTTTATCAGCCGACTATCACGCAGATCAGAAGTACCACAAGGAAGTACCTTAGGACCCATCATCTGCACAGTGTACACTGCAGAACTGAGCCTTCCTGAAACTATCTTCACCACCTTTGCGGATGACACCGCCATCCTTGGTTCTCGTAAAGATCCTGCCACACAACCATAGACCTGCATACTCATGTCACATCTCTTTGCGAAGTGGTTCAGGAGTTGACAATAAACATAAAAATGTGAACTTGTCACATTCACCTTTCGGAGAATAACCACCGCTCCCATCTACTTCAATAGTATCCCCCTCTCACCAGCTAATGTAGTTCGCTATTTTGGGTTGGCATAATTGGCAAATGTCTTACATGGAACCTATACACAAGACAAAAGAAAAGAACTAAACACACGATTCAGACTTCTTAAATGATAGCTGGACAAACGATCTAAACTGACTCTACAAAAGAAAAGACTCAATTATATAACTATTTTGAGACCCATATGGGCACTGCACCAAACTTTGGGGGTCAACAAAACATTCCGACCAACAACGCATCCAGTCCCTACAATCCAAAATCCTCCGAACTGTCGTCGATGTCTCTATCCACCAAATGTTACCATTCGCGATGATCTCCTAAGTGACAGTAAAATGACTAACGCTAATATAACTAATGAGTATATTTTATTTTGAGTTTTAAAATGTTTTCAAATTTACGTGAGTGCAACAATTGGCACAGGCAAAAAAGTCCAATTAACATAGGAGACAGATTTTCGGATGTTTCCGTGTCAGTTGTGGGAGTAATCTTTCTCACTTAAATATCTCAAAACGATTCTTTCCAGAAAGATCGAAAAATCATAGTCGTAAAACAATGAAACAAATGTAAAAATACTTGAAAAACATTAATAGCCATTTATATAATGTGGGAAGTATAAGGGACGACAAACAGCAGAGGCCATCGCCGGCCCTCTGCATGTTTGTACTTCTTGTCCTGGTCTTTCAAGCATATTTTTTTTAACATACCGTACATATATGCATAATCACATTCACAACATAATGGAAGTCTGGTCACATTCAGGCCCCGTCGATATTCCTCGGATTGGGATTGAACCATCCACTCTTGCTAATAAATAACTTTTCCTCTCCAGGCATCCAGATTACTCGATATTCGTCAGGGCGGGGTTAAACAACATCTTCCTTTCACGGTAATAAATTACATTCGTTACCTAGAAGTCTGATCACGTACACTCTTCCAGTGTGCGATATTCCTCCAGGAAGAGTCATTTATTATAAGGAAAAAAGTCTTACATTACTGTAAAGGCGGGTTCATTATAAAAAATGTTAATAAATGTGTACCCTTGGACAATTTGTATATTGAAAATTTCATAGTGGTTTGTACGGTTATAGTTAATAATTAATATCTCTGTACATTTTTTTAAGCGTCAGGTTTATCCGCAGTTGTGCTTTAATACGTCTGCCATCGTTTAAGTTTTTTTTTTTTTTTTTGGCTTCGTTATAGAGTAATTTCATGCTTGTCTGTGTTGATTCTTGTCACTGGTGATGTTAAGGAGACTTGATTGGAAAGTCAGAGGATACCTCTATGATCTATTGTTCTTCGGAATTTAATAGTCACATCAAAAGGTCATGAACTTCGAATCCAATTCCGCTAAAATATAGATTAGATTGGTTAATTTGTAACTTTTTGTCAAGTTTAGGACATAAGATAGTGTGGATAGAAAGAAGAGAAATGAGCGATTTATTAAACTGTAATATAAATTGAATAATAAAAAGAAGGTCAACATTCAACTTGGTTTTTTCTTAATAAGTTGGTATTTTATTATGCCTGTGTGGACTTATAATGAGGATATTCAAGTTTGACTGCCGTCACCGGTGATGAACCTGTTCCGTCCGGCCTAATCTTCCTTTCATCCCACATCGATCCGACCTGCACGCCCCGGGGACTCGAGCGGAAAAAGAAGAGTGTAAAGGTAGTTGTTCCGATCCTTTGAAGATAAGAGATTCTGATTTTACCCATAGGGGAACAGGGTTTTCTCCTCTCTTAACGATCCTATATGCAAATTCAGTTGAGAACCTGTCTGAGGTTGATTTAAGGATAAAGCTTTCGTAAGATATTCTATGCGAAAACATTGGAAAAAATTCATTGCAATATTACTTTTCAATTGTATTTGTTTAAATATTCTATCTGGTAAAATTGAAAATAAAATAAAGTTACGATATAATAAAGTTTTGTGTATGTTCGCATACTTTAATGGCAATAATTAATAAAAATATAATGAGATCGGAAGATATTGAGGGGAGTACAAGTTAGTTTCAAAGGGTTTATAAGATAGGGCGTTATTTTAAATCGCATCAGGTTCTAACCTAAGTACCTTCATGTTAAAGCATCATCATTAGGTCTTTTCAGTACGTCTCATTTTGTACGACATATCTTAACTTTTGTGCCGACGAAATGCAATGCAAATGCTGTCAGATAAAATGAGAAAAGTAGTAGCTAGCGATGGAGAATACTTTGACTAACCAATATTGAACCTAATTCAATGCCATCCTACATACTCACTTTATTCTCTCATGTAAGGAAGAACTTCATAGTAATTTATTTTCTAAAGTTCACAAACTTCCCAACCACATATCCTCCTACAACAACAACAACAAAAACTAACAAATATAAAGTTAAACAGAAGAAGACCAAAAAAGAATGGAAGAAAAAAGATATATTGGCTTGTAAAATAATTTTTTCGCTTTTTCTATAATTCCATTACCATTTGTATTTTGAAGAAATTTTTATGTAGTTATTATTGTTTACACCCTAAAAAGGATTAGTTACGATGTTTTCATTTGTTAGTTTCATAAGAAATCTCGTATTTTTAAAAGGTGTTTTGTTACTTTAAAATGGAGGAACCTTTTAACAGCTCAAATCCTTAGATCGTCCCAAAAATCAATTAACGAATATTTATCATGTTGCCCTAAGAATTACTCGTTTTCCATTACTAGGAAGTTTTCCATTATAAATATCATCCCAATGTCCTATAAACTTCGTCATCTACCCGATCCACCTATCCTGGGAAAAATGCATGAGAAGTTCCTCGTGAATAGAATCTTTCACACAGTAGAAGAATACAACATTAGCCTATCTCACCAGTTTGGCTTCAGCAAAAACCACTCCATAATCCAGCAATGCCACCGTGTTGTAGTTTTAATTTCTTCCTCCCTTGAGCTGAAACTCGGGTGCTTTCTTGGTGTGACTCAAGCCTAGCCATCCAGGTTTGCTGTGGAAGCTTAAGAGTATTCGTCCCTTCACCTACATCCTTATCTTCCGTTCCTACCTGACTGACCGCTTCTTTCAAGTCAGCCAGGGAAACATCCGTCTCTGACTAATATTCTGGGCGGAGTCCCACGGGTAGAATCCTGTTTTCACGTACACCGCTGATCATCCCGACATACACAACTACACTTTCACAGATGATACTGTTATCCTGTCTTCTAATAAGGTCCGTCCTTTCATATCGCTCCCTACCTTATCCACCTTGGCTGAAAATGTGGCGAATAAAAATAAATCCTGAAAAAGCCAACGCATAACTTTTACTCGTGCAATAATAGCATCACTATACCTACATCATATTTCCCTTCATGTAAACAACGTCCGCTACCGTGGGGTGTACGTCGACAAAAGGAATCCACATGGGTGATCATATTCAGATTTCCCAATCCAAAATCCTCCGAAAAATAGTAAACTACTACTCGTTTCTATGTATCCAATTACACAATCCATCCATAACGTTTCTTTTGTGAAAGATAATAAAATCCCGGTACACAAAATTCCACAAATCCCTTTCAGTACACCCCAACCCCTAATTCCTAACCTCAACATCCCTTACTATTCCCAATAATCCTCCCCAGGAGATTAAAACGGCAGTGGCCTCATGACTAGTTGGGCAGGGATGGGTGTCCCTACTAGGGGTCACCCTAATTGATTTTTCGTATTCTCGTGGTAGATTGTTAATTTTTTTCACTTAAATTACCAGATTTCATTTTATTATTTTTGTATTTTTACATTCGTACACATTTATATGCAAATAATGTTGTAAAGGAAAAGTGGAGTGAAATTTTTTCACCGCATAGGGGAAAAAACCGCAGCTCAAAATGAGAGGAAAATTTGCAAAAGCATGGATCTGTGACACAATCAGCTAAATATGTAGTTGGAATCTTTATTTTCAAAACGCAAATAAAAATATCTTATGGTTAATGTACTAAAATGTAAAGAAAAATTCAGAAAGCAGGTGCATTTCAAATATAATATTTTAGACATTTCATTTTAATATATATGTTGGTTTAGTGATTTTCACCAAGAAACGTTGAAAAGCTGTTAAAAATTGTTATTTTCAATTTTTAGTATAAAAAGAATTAATTTTCTGTTTTACACTGTTACAAGCTTTTATAGTCAGGAATTAAATAACGATCTTTAAAAAAAATAAACTAAATGCGTAACATCTTTCTGTTTACAACACAAATGAAAATGTGTTTAACTTAATATGAAAAGCTGCAAGAATTGTTATATTTAATTGAGTTTTCTGACTAAGAATGTAGTTTCTGTTTTACTTTGTTTCTAGCCCTTAAAATTAAAAAAGAAAGAATGGGTCTGTTAAAAAATAGCCTAAATGCTTGGCACTTTTGTTTTTAAAGCACAAATGAAAATGTCGGGTATAATTCAAACATAATAATTTAGACATTGTATTTTAGTATTTTTATTTGATGGTTCACACGAAAAAATGTTGAACAGTTGCAAAAATTGTTACCTTTATTTTTAGCGTAGAGAAAAATATTAAAGTTGGAATAAGAATGCATTCTGTTTTATTTTAATTAAGACAGAGGACACGTTGGGTCTAGAAAAATCTGTTTTAAGAATATATCCTTGATTTTATTTAAATATTTTTGTTGCATGTTAATCGTAAATAAAATTGAACAATAAATTTTTTCATAGGAAAATATATCACTGCGAATGATTTTTTTCGATCCAAGCTCTTACAATCGGATATTAAGGGAGGGATGTGAGAAAACAAGTTTGTCTAAAAATATTGTTAGTGTATAAATGAAATGAGCGTTACCTGCGACTTTCATGTGTACAAGGTTGTGAATATCATGTTCACTTGGCCGAGGGACGGTCGAGACTGCCACTCTGACTGCTAGTACGGCCGCTCCACCTCCCGCGATCTTCCTTTCTCCTTCGCGCTTTCCATCTCTTACTCCACGCTCCACGTTTTCCAGTCTAAAAATACACACGGCGACCACGGCTTACCTATTTTTAGAAACAGGTTGCTCCGCTTTAGGATAAATTGCTTTTTTATAGGGCGTATCACGGCATTATAAATAATCCTTGTTTTCGATACCACGGCCAGTCTGAATAATATTAAGATGCCAATGACGAAATTTGTCTTATTTCCGTCTTTCCTAGTCATAGTTTGGCGTCCCTCCACACGTCAGACCTCTGAGTTTCTTGATTGTACGATTCGACAGCGGAGGATATCTTGGTTCAGGCTGTTCGTTATTCTTTCAACATAATCTCTCTTGTCACATTTTACCAAATAGCTTCGAAAAGCTATGGTCTACACAAAAAACTTTAAGAACAAATGGTTAATGCTTAAACTTAAGAACCCGTCATAGCTCGCCAATGATATTCATGTTATCCTTACGTAATGTGAAAATTAAAATTTAGTGCTCCGTGAAACAGGACACTATTAACGTCAAAACAGCTGAAGAGGACGAGCGGGCAGCCCAAAAATCGATACATATATTGATATACAGGGTGTCCCAGTTCCTTCTGACGAAACTCAGGGAATCGATTCTACTCTTCGTTTGGAGCAAAAAGTGCTCAGGAGAAAATTTTCGGAAAGTTCTCTATTTTGAAGATATTCGTCAATTTAGGTTTTTTCAACTTTTCACTACCTTACCACATAAAAACGATTACAACTTCCAAAATGTTGGGACTACAACAAATCCAATTACACCATTTGAAAGAACGCTAAATTTGGGGGGGGGTAGAAATAAATCAATTAGAACTCGCTTTGTAAAATAAAAATGACACATCTGTAATCGCATAAAAACCATTCCAGAAAGCTTCATACAATAAAATGCAATGGTTCTTCTTGTAGCAAGCACCTAACAACAAAGGAGAAACTTTTCAGAGGAAATGATCAAAGTGTTTTCCCTCTTCTCGAATGCATAACTGACTTTCTGAATTTCTACCCCCCCCCTTCAAATTTAACTTTGCTCACGTTTTCGAACATTCAATTGTTATTTTTCAAACGTACTAGAACGTTATTTAAAAACCTGAATATATCAACGTAAGGCAGATGGCGACGAGAATCCAAACCGATTACACGACATTTGAAAAATGGCAAAAGGAGGGAAAACTCATAAGGTGGGGTTGAGATGGGGAGTTGATGTCCGAGTGGATCGAGGTCACGATAGCTCAGGTGGTAGAGCAGCGGCGTATCAAGCCGAAGGTCGTGTGTTCGAATCCCTCTCGTGCCATTGACTTTTTTTCATCTCAACTAAAAACCTTAATTAATTGTAATGTATTAATTGGTCAAGCGGACCACGAAATTAGTGAATTTAATATTGGTTACTATCTCACTTAATTTCGTACAGGACACGGACTTTATATTGATGTATACATGATGGTATTTCGTCTGATAAGAGAAGATTTTTTTTGTTTATTTTGTGAGTGAAAACTCTTGACTTTTAGTACAGAATTATTTAATAGCATTCCAGTATCATAAATAAGTATGCGCAATTGTAGAAAACCAGGACAAGCACACTAAAGAAGACTAAATCCGGTGACAGCGTCTGACAGACTAACCAAACTATGACGGGGGGCGGACGGATGTTCGGTGACAACAAAATTACTAGCTCATCGTCCCACAGTCACACGAAAAAATCTCACAATTAATAAAAAACCAATCACACAACGTCGTTCACTCTTAGCATATTTTGAAAAATTGTTTTGCTATATTAGTTGCTATATATGGAACTACTCTAAACAGAGAAAAAGGAAGAGAGATCACATGACCATGACCAATATCTTCTTTAATCTCGATATAATTGATACCAGCCTTTAATATTATAATTTTGTAATAAAATAATCAGGGATAAGACCAATTTGAAAGAAAATAAAAACAAACCTAGTTTCCAGGACTTTGATTAACTATTAGTTTCAGTACTGTAAGTAGATGTACATATTTGTCAACTTCCTGAATTGTAATTAATAGTTGCAAAGTCGTCGGTTCAATGGGATTATATTCCAGGACAGAGATTCCCGAAAACGTTCTAAAAGGTTCCCCTAGATAATCTGTAATTTTTAAACAATTATAGTGTAACAATAAAATAATTTGCCTTTATTTATGCAGAATTTTTCTATAGCATCTGTTGATTAAAATGGTCACAAATACTGTAATGGTAATTTTATACAGATGGATACAGTTCGCTTAACAGACGACTCTCATTACAGCTTTTCCTGTCAAATTAACCCAATTTAATTTCGAATTTAGCCTCTTTCTTCAATTTCAAATTAGCCCTTTTTAACTTTAAACTAACGCTTTTAAACTTTAAATAACCCTTTTCATCTTTAAATTAACTATTTTACCTTTAATTTAACCCGTTTTAATTTTAAATTAACCCCTTTTTACTTTAACTTTAAATTAACCCTCGTTAAAGCATTAAAACAACTTAGTAGATAGTATGAAATCAAAGCAAGTAGGTAGTGTAAACTTCCTGTAAAATATTTGTGGTTTTTAAAATATATAATAATTGGGCTTTTAAAAACCATATGAAAATTAATTACAATTTACAAAAATGATATAAAATTAAATTAAAAAGCAAAAGATTTTTCTTTTATAGTTTTTACCACTTCAAATTAACCCTTTTTCAACACAAATTAACCTTTTTTTAATCTCAAATTAACCATTTTTACCTACAAATTAACCCTTGTTAAATTCAAATTGACCATTTTTACCTTCAAATTTTTATTTTTAAATTTTATTTTATATAATTTTTAATTTTAATTTTAATTAATTGTCATAGTTTTTAAGAGCACTATTATTTTGTATGGTAAAAATTGTTGATAACAATCACAAAAAATTAACAGTATTTAAAAAATCTCACATTAAAAGAAAACTTTTTTTTCTATGTTTAATTTTATATCATTTTCAATTCTCATTTGGTTTTCTGAGAGACCAATTATTTTATTTTATTGTTCAAATGCAGGAATTTGATTTTTGCTTATACCATCTAGGTTTTGATGTTTTAAGGAAAAGCTCAATTTAAAATTAAAATTACTAATTTGAAGTTAAACATGTTTAATTGAAATTAAAGAGTGTTAATTTGAAGGTAAAGAAGAATAAATTTGAAGTTTTAAAGGGTACTTTGATGGGAAAAAATAAGTATAAGTAAGAATATAATAAGGAAAAATAAGTATTAACACTGTAGCATTAAGACATTACCATTTCATTTTAAAAGGCTTACTATCTCGTATATTAACCGTCTTGGAAAAAGGCCAACAATCGAATTTATAATGAGTGAGGGTTGACACCGGTTCCTAAAATAAACCAGTACTTTTCGTCTGTTACGCGAACCGACATTCCATTGTAAACGAAAAAGCCACATAGATATGCGTTTTTTTATTCCACCCGTGACATTTGGCAAAGATAAAAGTTGCCCTAAATAAAAGAGAAAGAAAAGGGGAGAATCCGTATATTTACAGTCACAAAGGCGCATAGGCTGAGCTAGGTTTATCATACAAGAAGGCGAATGTTAAACCTACAAAAATGTTTTATATTATTAAACATACTATGTTTAAGTGTTTAAATATTTTATTGGCCATTTATTTAGAGTTATATTGTAATTAATAATTACAGTGCTCATTTCTACACTTTTCAACACAGGCCGATAAATTATTATTACTTATTACACTGAATACTATGCATATTTCAATAAAATATCATGTAAATTGTTGTCAATTAGGTAATTCGCCAGGCACAGCACTTTAACAATTTAAAAGTCCATTTTTAAATAAGAAAATCATTTCTTTTTCCAAATGATTTGCCTATATGAAAATACATAGTTTGACTAAACTGAGAAGAGGATAATGACCATGACCAAAATCCTTTTTTCAGTTAAATCTGATCTGGCTACAAATGATATTAATCTGTTATATCATCAAGTTTACTGTCAATTTGAAAGGAAATAAAAACACTCAGTTCCTTTATCAAGCTTTTGAAGAATATATCCCCTTCATCAGTACTTTGATATAGAAAAGACGGGTTGTAGATCTTGTTATTAATAGTTTCATGTCCTCAGTTCAATGGGATTGTATTCCAGAACAGAAGCGGATAAGTTCATTAAAGGACCAAGTAACGACAAAACTAGAAAACGTAGAGACTAGGTTTGGTGTACGATTACTGATTGGACACTACATACTCCAAAGCATTTGTACTCGAAGCAGCAAAACCAATCCTGGGCAGTTATTACCAGTAAGAAGAAGAAAAACTGTAGAAAATGTCTCTGTTCAAATATTGAGGGACCACAAAATTGCCCTTGTTTGGATACCAAGGTAGTGAGCGGGGGTTAATGATATTACTCAAATTTACTATTGGTCGAGTATTTTCAATCAGGACACTTATCAGCCCTGAACGCTTTTGCTAAAAACAAAGATCCATCACACAAGTGTTATAAATAAGTCCTTGGTTGCCACAAAGTTCATTAAAGGACCATCGCAGAAATTAATGCCAAAAATGGTAAATCTATTTCGTATTACGACTAGGGATGATAGTAGGACTGCTGATTAAAATCCCTTTGATAAAACAAGTTTAAGCTTAACAGCTTTAGATAATAGTAATAATTAGGTAATAAGGTCGTAAAGAGGCTGACTCTTGTTTAACTAACCACCAAATCCTTGATAAAGAGGTGATAAAGTTAGTCATTTAGGAGGTGGAATATTAGCTGTGTATAATTGATACAGTATAGGGGACCTCAGGAATATTAGTATGAATAGGAATACAGAGAGAGACTCGGAAAAACTGGTAAAGAAGGTAGCTGTGAAGTATGAGATAGAAGGTAGTGGGAAGCAAGATCAGCTCGGGTTACAACTTACAACTCGAACAAAACTTTGGCCTACATAAAAAATGCCACAGAACCTGTCCCAACGCAAGAGAATAGAAATAATGTCAACTAAGTCTAAGTAGTTCTGACCTTGCTCTTTCTGACGATTGCCTTTTGCTTATTATAAAGTTTGCTCAATCCAAAATCCAAAAAGTCCCATAACCATGAAAATGATACATAAGCAAGAGTAGTAGTACTTGCCTCTGCATGAAATTAACTGCCGACTACAGAAATATATAAACAAAAACATATGAATATTTACATAATATGTTATCTCATAATACCTTTTAGTACTTTATTAAAATTACTATTTGTATCTACAATTTTTTAAATAATTTGTTGGCAATGACCTCGTGTTCTAGCTAATAATAAATGACAATAATTGGCACTGGCCTACTAAATTACTACATTGAAATTATTAATGGAAAAGTTTATGTAAAACATTTAACATGTCTAATATCCATTTGCCATGTCTAATGTTGTATGCAAGCACCATTTGCTTGCATATAAGATTAGTCAATGCTAAATACAAGTTAATGTATGTTTAATTATTATTGGTTGATGAGGTTTTAGAAAAAATTCTCATCTAATTCAGTTGGACATATCTGAAGTCGTTTTCAAGAAAGGGTAGAAAGACATTTTGAATCACTGGATAAATATAGAAAACTTGAATTGGACGTCTAGACACCACGGTTAGATGATCGGTGTTTTAAGCCCTTACTACTAAAATAGTTTTGAGTTGAAAGTTAATTGATTTGAAAACAGTTCCGAAATCATAGAGATTTGAAGTTAATGTATGATTTGAATTTTTGAAATAAAAACATCTTGTCTAACACCAGTGTATTATAAAAAATAAATCAGTGGCATGTTGTTCCAGGTTGTAAATTTGAGTGGAATTTTGGCTGATTAGTTTGTATTTGATTGATCAATTTATAATAATTTTTAATTGATCAATAATTTTTAATGTCAGAAGGCCGGATTGCTTTAGGCCCAGATGTTGGAACATCCCTGCCTTAGCATGTCGTACATCTTTCCCTTACCCTCTAGGGCTGTGTCCAGGGACCCATTCATCCTGCTACTGTTTTGTTAAGATGACTCCAATTTTGAGTATCTCTCCCAGAGGTCAAACAGAGGGTTCACAGAGGATTTTTTCTTTATAAATTGACTTGCAAACATCATTTGGAATTATTTTCCATTTGAGTGAGAAATCTTTGTTTAAAAAATAAAATAAAAATACACATTTACTGCTTAATCTTGCTTTTATTTACTGGCTGTGCTGGTTTTGATAATCTTGAAATCCTGTCACTTTCAGTGAACATGGTTCTCTTACTAGGCCCAGTTATATGCACGCGTTGATTTCCTTTCACTTTCACCTGTAGCTGAGAATTCGACGAGTTGTTTCCAACTTTGGTCAAATTTGGCGGAGGAGGGAGTACCGTGTTGTTTGTGTTCGATTCGCGTTTCACTACCGCTTCAATCTCTTGAACGAGTGAATTTGTTTTCTCCTATAAAAAAAAAACATACTTTGAACCTTATAACTTACTATTTAAATCAAAATCTGTGTTTAACTAGTTAATTTTTGATTTATTTTTATAAGGTTGTTTACAAACTTAAAACTTAGAATAATTGACAAAACCATCATATATAATAATTTAAAAATTTTATTTCAAATCACAAAGGAGATCACTAATTAAATTTAAACAACAGCCACATAAACACATCTTCATCATACAATAAATCTTCAAACATCGATGAGAATTTCTCTCTTAATCTGAAGCTTTACTATTGCCATATTTTGTATTTATGATTAATTTCTTGTTGAAGTTAATGTCAACATGTCCTGTAAAGAGTGTAAGAATTTTATGTATTTACAAAATAATACAATAAGATTTAAAAATGGATTATAAAAAAATATTTACCTGCAATGATAACCAGATTGGCCAGAATGAGGCAATTTGAGGATAAATGTTCCAATGTAAGTTGGGCATTTGGACACCTTAAACAATTTGTCATTATTTTCTATTTATAATAATTTTAAAATTAATCATCAATTAAAAAATAAAAATTTACCTTAATGACCTTATTGCCAGATAATGTTGTACAGGCAAATCGTATATGTCCTTCAGTCATCATCGCTACAATAGATAAATTATTAAATGAAATCAACGATGCCAAAAACAATTTCTTCATTTCTCACCTTATTGGAAGTTTTAACAATTCCGAAAAAGCTGTAGTTGTCTCGTCCATCTCGTTTGTTCCAGTAATCTCTTGAACTTTGTCGATGTAATTGTCTACGTGATTACACTTTTTATTCCCACAATACATAAATATCGACTTAGACAATTCCTAGAGGATAAAGGACTTATGATAATTCAAAAAATAAATAATATTCCTTTGCACCTAACATGGACCCTATGGCACATCGCATGGAAATGATCTTTAAAACCCTATAGTTTTTTTTTCTACAATTAAATAAACAATTCTTACTTAAATAATTAATTTTACTATCATGCAATATATAATTATTGTTTTTTCCTTTCAATTATTAAAGCAATCCTAACCTAATCTAAACTGATCATGAAGGAATAGCATTTTTTATAACTTTGAGAATAACACATTCAGCCAAGGTAGAAGGTATTAATTGTTAATTTTCCATTATTTCAAAAAATTATAGTTTTAATTAAAGTTTCATTTTCCGTTTCGATCAAGGTCTCAAAACTATCGTTTCACAATGGCTACAAACTGGAACACTCATACTCCAGTGAAAGAAATATTAAATGTTTTATAGTTTCCAATTCATCAGATCATAAAGTTGATTTGAGTTATAGAGGAGAGAATTTTTTTCTGCTGTCGCCAATAACCAGTCTGTAGGGCGTAATTCGGAAAATATTTTGTAAAACGAGCCTGTTTTATTTTTGCCACTTTTATGATCATTATTTGATGATCTGGCGTTTGACATCTGCTTGGTATAGGGTTCACCTTGAGATGTTGCCTCTTGGCCAACACTACTATGTTTAGTTTGATTTCAGAATGATGGTTGTACAATTGACTTGGGAGAAAAGCGGTGTACTTGAGATAGTGAACGCATGCTTTCTGATACTATAAATAATTTAAAACATTCCAGTGTAGATAAATATTCCAGGACCCTTCAAACGGGGTACATTTCAGCTGTTTTCAGCATTCAGACAACAGCAACATATAATATTATTATTTTATTTGTTTGTAAAACTTAAGAGAAGAATTAGCTGTTCCATCCAATCTGTAAAAATTAAATGATGCGTGATAATTGGTTGTTCACTTTTGCCATGAAATAAACATTTGCTAAGGATACTCGAAATAATCGTTCAAGTAGAGTAGGAAAAGAGACAAAGTAGGAATATAGCATTTACAATTGGAGAAAGCTTTTTCCATCAATAAATTTCTGTTTGGGATAATTGAACCAGTTTTTTTAAACTCCTGTGGAAAAAAAGTTTTGACCTGATCAAAATGGAAAATGAAAGAGAACTGATTGAGCTTTAAAAAAAAGCCTAATTTAATGACTGTAATAAAGTTCAGAAGGCTACGATGGCTAGGGCATGTTGATGAAATGTTGAAATGATGAAAGAGGCATGTTTTCAAAAAAAAACAATCCAGGGACATCTAGGTGGAAGGCATCTTATAAGAAGGCTGAGGTGGGTCGGTGACGTCGAGGACCGAAGTAAGGAGTCAGAAGAACAATAGCTAATAATAGAGCAGGGCTGCATTCTGTCAGGGAAGTCAAAGGTCTTCATGGCCTGTAGACCTAAGAACAGACTAATTTTGATATTCTAATACTCATAAGAGGTTCTGCAGATTCAGCGGGATTTTGAGAAATATTAAGAATAGGCTATTAGGATTTGTATGCCTGCCTGCAGAATATCAGCTCAAAGTCTAAGACAGATCTAATTGAGGGTTTATAAAATAGTAAGCCCATCGAGATTTATTTCAGATCCACATTTAAAAAAAATCACATCTAGTAAAAATTTGAATACCGAAGATAACCATCAATGAATAATCAATCTTTCAAATTCCAGGCTTACTTTAATATTTGGTCATTCTTCTTTATATAAAAGGGCCGAGATGTAGAATCAGGTATTTTTTAGAAAATTTTAGAATACTCTTGATTTTTAAACTTTGTTAATCTCTTAATGTGTTATTATTTAATTATTAATCTACTAAGACTATAATTTTGTAATCTAGGTTAATATTTAACCTATTAATAGTAAAAAAAATGCTGATGAAGTCAAAGTTTTCTTGATATTCAGTTAAAAACTTAGTTTACTGTTTTACAAATTGAAAGGCATTTCTCAGTTTTATTGAAAATATTTTGTCGAACTTAAAATGTCAATGTAGTCATTGGTTTTGTCGGTATTTTGCATATTACTGCTTCTCCCAGTCGGTGATTTTAAGCAGAATGCTTTATCCCATTTTTTTATTCCCTCTCTATGAGTGATTTGGCCAAGTTAGATTTCTCATAGTGACACGTTATTCTTTTTAGCACGTATATCATTGGTAGATTTTTTCACCAAGATTTGCTTAACTTCTTTCAGACTATCTCCTCTATTTTTCACATTTTGATTTATAATAGTCTCAGTTTTCTTTTTCTCAATTGGCTTGTTTGGTCTCATTGTTAATCTGCCTCTGTTCAGACTGGTAATATTCTTTTTCTTCTTTTCTGCCACCTGGAATAACAGGTGGGTTATCTTTATTTCATTCAGCACAGTTTTTCATAGTCTGATATCTAATTCTTGGCCTTTTAATTTTTAGTTCATTATGTTAATAGGTGCGCTAATAGTCTCAAAATTCAGGATGCCCAATTGATGGTCAATAATCCAATTCTTTGAAAATAAAATCAACCAAAAACCAACATTTTCTACTGGAATCTTAAAACATTGTCCAACTGATGCTTGTGAATGACTTTTGTGATAACGAAGAATAAGAAGATTTTAAGACAATAAAAATGACCCTAATATAATGCTTACAATTAAACTATATTTTAATATAATATAAAGCTAAAGTTATTAAAATATTCTTACTCTGAGTTCTTCCTGTTTTATGAGAAGTTCCCGTTTCATTTTGGATTCGATGCAAGTTGGATTCAACACTCCAGTCTCTGAAATCTGTGTGTCTAAAAATTTCACCGACTTCTTTGGCTTTCCGACATTTTTTTTACGTGTAGTAATACAAGAATTGGATTGGGTAGGGCTTTCGATTTGCCTTTTCACGGCCTCTATTTGTTTAGAAACATCGGTTTTTAGATTATCTTTCCAGTCGAATGTATCCTTTACTTTGTCCATGCTTTCCGGAAGTTCCACAACTTCCTCTTTCTCAGCTGGCCAAGTAATGTTTTTTTTATTGTCGCCAGCACTATTCCATGATTTTTTAAACAACTCTTCTTCCTCGAGCTGAAGAATAATGATAATTACATTTTTATCAATACATAAGATTTTTTAAATAATCACCACAATATTTTACCTGTTTCTTTGCTTCTGCAATAATATTTGGAACTGTACTGTAAGGATCGACTGTAGAAGGTGTTATATTTTTAGTAACATCGGTAATTTCACTGGTGAACTGTTTGAAAGAAATTTCCTTGTCCTGCCCTAAATTATTAATGGTATCACCGCTGGGTGGCCTAAACTGTGCTTTTGACAATATTGTATACATCTGTCAAAATATATGATAAATGTAATTGATAATCTATCATTATTTTATATAAGATTTGAGTACCTGTCTATGCAGATTAATTAACTCTTGTTCTGCCTGTTCAATCCTCTTTCCCCATTGTTTAGTCACAGTCTCAGTTGATTTTAGGTTAGACTCGACTGCCTCTAATCTCTCTTCAAACTTATCTATATTGCCTATGAAACATTACTCAATCTTATAGTTTACAATAATAGCCTATTTTGTTACACATTGATTCTATTTTAGAAATATACTTACATTGACATGAATTTTCCAGATCTTTCATTTCCGACAACACCGGTTGATAGGGATTTGCTTCATTTATCAAATTTGCATTTGATATCGTTGATTGTGTGCTTGCAGAGTGGCTTATTTCAACAAGCCCTGCATATTCATTCTTGTACGAATCAATAATGACGATATTCTGTTTTCCATTGTCAGAAAGTGAGACTTTTTCCTCTTCCTTCGGATTTGAGCAAGTATAGTCAAATATATTTGAAGCACAGGAATCAAGAGTTTCCATCAATTTGGAAGTCTCCAACTCTGTAGAGTCGACTCTGAACGACAGTTCTGGAATATCGGGTTTAGATTGTTCTAATTCTACTTGATAATCTATTGTATTCTCGTTTCTGAAATGCTCATTGGGTTGGACAATAATAAATTCAGATACAGTTGCCAACGAAGGATGTAAAATATCTTCTCGATCGTATGCAAGACTTGTCATTATAACATCATCTATTCCCATTTCTTCCTCGTTACTTGGTTGACACTCAATAGAAGGCATTGCACTGATCTTCTTTGATTTTCGAAACCGAGAGAATACATAAGTAGCAATAAATGCAATCCAGAAGAATACTATTAAGCCCGGGATGCAATCATCATCATATTCTTCTGGAGGTGGCATTTCAATCTTGATTTCAGGTTGCAACTTCTTTCGCACATCTACTATTACAAATGACAATTTTAAATAGGATCTAAGATAAACTTAAAAATATTGCTTACTTACCTAATTCAGTCTGAGGCTTTACACTTTTTTGCGATATAAAATTTATCGTGTCATAGGTGAAAATTGATATGAATGTCAAAACCAAAATTTTAATTATTGTATACATTTTTGGTGTGAAAAACCAAATTGTTAATTTTGAAAGGCCAAGAAGAAATTTGCAATAATTTTGTCTTTAAATTTTGAGCATCATATGAAATTTTCCCAGGTGTCAAACAATTACATTACATATGTTGCATTACATTTGTTTATATTGGGAACAATTGATTTTGAAAATATCACTATAAATTAATTTGAATAGGTGGTAAAATATGTCAGAATGTAATTTTTGATTTATTATATTGGGAAACTGATTTTGTGTGATTTTTCTAGTTGTTAAAAGATTCTGAAAATAAAAAATATTTTAAAAACTTGCCATCGGTACAAACAAATAATATGCTTATCCATATTTTATAAGATGAATATTAGCTACTCAAAGTAATTCCTATTTAGCAGGAGGGCTTAACATCCAACTGCCCATTGGGTGACGTGAACAAGGATCAGGAAGTCAGCCTCTTTACGACCTTGCCTTTGTGACCAATATTGGTTCATTATTATCTAGAGCTCTTTTTTAGGAAAAAAATTTTCTGCCGGATCCCAAAGCTTTGTTTAGGGTGTTGTGTGTGTATCCATCCGTCAAGCCTTGTTTTTTCTTCTACTAGGAGTAGGCCTTCGCACCATCAGAAGACATGTTACACTGATTCTTCTTTTTTTATGGCAATATCTGAATGGGATTGTTTCTACTGCCCTAAATCTATACATACATGTTTTCAGAGTTTGCAGAGTCCCATCAGCAGTCTAGTTTTAACACATCCATTTAATAGTTTTGCTGCTATGGTCCTTTGATGAGCTATTTTTCATGCCTTTGTTCTGGGATGCGTTCCAGTTGAACCAAGGACATCTTTTTAACTCATTGTCTGAATGAACTATTTTTGAAAGGTATGCCACAAAATGGTTCATGGCTGATAGGTGCCCTCATCAAAATTTCTTTGCTCAACTTGTCAGCCCCTCAGCCTTTTATACCACATTACTCCAAGATTTTGTTGTTGTCCCCAACATCTGGCAAAGCCTTAATGCATTCATTTCTGGGCATTACTACCAATTAGTCACCTTTGGTACCACCACTGTAAAGCAAATTATAAAAAATCGTAAAATTTATGAAAATTTAAGAAACACAATCTGCACTATGAACTTGCTTAAATTGTGAATAACAACACAAATTTAATAACGCAGACAGGAAATAGTGCTTGGGGCCTTTATCTTTTATATTATATCCTTATACTTTATCTTATTCCTTTATCTTTTATCTGCTTTGATTGACACCTTTGAAACTTAAAAACAGAAAACAGATTAACAATGAATTTATTCTACATTTAGCCTCGTTAGAGAGATTTTGTTTAACGTTTCTACTATTTCAAGTCACCATTATATTTAACGTCTTTCAAACGTGACACTATTTACAGACCTTTTGCATAATAGATTTTGCCATTAACGATAAGTTTCATAATTTCAATTTGTATTTATATGTACATACAGAGTTAAGTCAATCCACCAGCAACAACAGTTTTTGTAATTTACAATGGATTACCGGCAAGCCTCAAGAATCACCCACCCCGGGTGTTGGCAGTCTAGAGCCACATTTCGGTTTTATCCGACCATCCACTGAAGTTGGGCTCTGGGTCAATTTAGCACCCAACACATGCTAGTCTAAACACATTCACACTTATTCATTCTTAAATATATTCTTTCTTATTTACATCTCATTAACACAATTGGAGGTGGAGTACTTGATATTACTCCATCATCCTTTACTCCTATTATATATAACTAACCTAATTAAGGATTGACACAATATTCTGCTATTGGCCCTCTCACATTGCACATTCATGCTAACAAATACATTCACTCAAACTAAACAACTAGTATTAATATAAAAGAAAATAGCCCTGTTTTCTCCAAGAATCGGGTGGATTTGTACACAGTTTACAACAAGTGGCACCTTTAAATTAAGTGGGACACACACCTTTCTCTACATGCCACGGGCTTTTAATCAAACCTCACAAGGCCTAACTTTATGATTCTTCCTATAACTAGAGCTTCTCTGCTGATTTGGCCCACTGATGCTTCTACTTTCTTTTAATCGTTTTTTATTGCATTTTTAACATCAAAGGGCCATATCACAATGGTTAAGTTTGGAGGTTCAGATGTCCTGGCCATTGCCTCGTTGACCACCTTTTTGTTAACCTAGAGCTATGTATCCAAGTATCCAGAAAGCAATCACCATTTTTGACATTCCAGTTAATGGTATCTCTCTGACAAGAGCACAACGAGAGGGTTGACTTAGGGAGACTGTTCAGAGAATTTGTCTAATTTGTTGTTTATGCTGCATTGTTATTATTATTTGCCTGGATAAAAAACATGTTTATTTTGTAGAATTAAAATATAATACATTCGACAAGTTATTTATCACTCTTTATTTGTGTTTAATCCATTGTTTTTTGTTTTTGTTTTTTTAACGAGGTCATAATACTTGATTGTCTGCTCGTCATAAATAAGCCTGTAATGAAAAACAGCATTATTTTAAATATTTTGGTTTAAAAAAATTATAGCTAGTGTAAGACAATAACAATGCTTGCATGCAATATTATTAAACTGCTATGCATTATTATTAAACTTCTGACAAATCTCTAGTTTTTTTAAAATTTATTTTTTTGATGCATAACATTATTTTTCTCCTATTTGGTTAATATTTAACTTTTATATTTACCTCTCTCTACAATGTTTTTTAACAGAAACATTTTACTTGATCATCATTATATATGAACAGAAACATCATCTTAAATATTATAGTAAAGAGAGATTTTCCATAAAATTGATAAATGTTTTAACTCAATAATGGTCTCCGTTTAGTCATAAACTTTCTTTAAACTTTCTCTGCTGTTATATATTTTTTAATCATTGATCATACAAAAGAGATTCAATATTTGTTGCACATAACATCTAAATATTATTCTTTTTAAGATGGTTGACATTCAGTTGTATCCTAATAAAAGTTGTTTTATTTTCTTCAACTTATATATCCAGGAACAGAATAAGGCAAATTTGATATTATATCATTTTATTTCTTCAATTTTGATTATATGTTACTGGAAAGGGTTTACAGTTTATAATGAGAGAAGGGCGGAAACTTGGAACGACTGGATGTTGAAATAGGGACGGCGACCTGTTCAAAGGTCTATTTTCAGCGTGCCTTTCATAAATGTTTTGCATAGATTCTGATTGCGAGCGTATCTTGTTGAGAGCCTGTTTCAATCGTTTAATACTGATGGTACACAAAATGGGCTTTTCTTCCTTTTTATGGGAATTCAAAGATCTGTTTGTGTTGTGTCTGTTTTGCAACTGTTTTCTCCTTGCCTCTTCTAAATTAAGTATCTGATGAAGTAGAGTTTTTAAGTTTCCTTTGGGTTCATTAATTTTTATGTCTCTGGCGGTTTGCTTTAATGTAACTTCTCTACACACCCTCTCTGTTAAATTTTCCATTACTTCAGTTACAATTATTTTCCTTTTGTTTGCAATAACCTTAAAAAAATGTATTGTAATCAATAATTTGTGTATCAAAACCTAGGACATAAATATGTGCACCAATATCTTTTAAAATTTACATAAATAAAGAGACCATTATTAATATTAATGATATTTTTAAAATACTTGAACACTATTTTATTATAGGTTAGTTATGTTAAATTTATGTTAGGTCAAAAATATTTATTACCTCATCAACAGCAGCTTTAACACTATTTTCAATACTAGCTATTTTCTCCAGTAAGATGCCAAGATTTTTGTTGATCGGTTCCATGCTAGCTTCAATTTTATCAATTCTCTCCTCCAAATTCTTGCAAACTTTTGGAAAAATAAATGTCAAAATTATTATTGAAGGGCTCGATTATTTATAACTTATTTGTACCTCTTTTCACGTTTAGCTTGCAACCATGTCTGCAGTTAACGTCGCCATTTCCAATGCAACGATGGCCAAAAAGGAAGGTCACTTTTCCTCTTGACAACTTTATAAGAAGCCATGTAATTACAGGAACAAGAATTATTCCTACACCAATGGCAATTATTTGACGAAGTTCTTGTCCATCCATTTCTGATTTTCCTTGGGCTGATGAAAGCCCAACTGAAAATAGCATATTTAGCTGTATTTTTTACATATTTACATACAACACTAAAGAGTTTTTTTAATGTATTGATGAAGAGTCTCAGTAGGCTTAAAATGTATTTGCAACAAAACAAATTGAAAAAATAAGGCTAATTATTTTAAATTAACTCATAGACTAATTCATAAAAAACATGTGAATGAAATATAATATGCTAATTAGTTTCAATTTCTTAATAATGAAAATTGAGACAGAACTTTTTACAAACTTGAAAATATGGTTATTTCTCAACAGCATTGGTCCAGATGAAATCCCCCATATTTAAACTGCAAACAAGGATCTTAAGTTCAACAATTTTTTTAACCAACCATTTTTATAGTTTTCTAATGTATCTAATCTATCTACCATCTCTTGTGTATCACACGAACTCTCACAATTTTTGACAGAATTAATATAAGATGAAGAAATAGTATAAGTTGCAATTCACAAGAGCAAGCAGGCTATTAATAGTGACTACAAAAAAATTCGCCCCATAGTGGAACCACAATTGAGTATTTTGGGATCAGAAATCTCACAAATTGTATCCTCTTTCAGAACACTCTAAACATTCATGCCAATAAATACAATCGCTCTCGAAACTTGCTAGAGAAACAAAATAATCAGTACTTCATACAATAAAACAAACGTTTCCTCTCAAGAATCAGAACATGGGACCCAGAGACTCAAGTTCTCATAATTCTCGTAATTATCATATCAGATGGCATCCCTGCACACTTTATACACAGAACCAAGTATTTGCTGCCAATGAATGACACTCTTTAATTAAGTGAGACATATTGAGCGACTCTTCATGACAGTCTTTGGCCCAAAAGTAATGTCAACCACATATGGCCAACTCTGAGTCAGGTTAGGATGATACAGTGTAGAATCTCTGGGGGTTTTAAGTCCTTCGATACGAGAGGCATTACTTTACTTACTTACTTTTAACCAGTCATCAAGTGTTTATAAAAATTTGCTGTTTTTCAAATTTTAGCATTATTTGTGTTTACTAAAAGCTTTTTCGGTTCAATACGGGTTGATAATTACAAAAAATCTTCAAACTAAAGCAAGGATTTGAATGATACTTTTAAGCTTAAAATATAAAAAATCGTTAAAGTGCATTGTCGGGTTCTAGAGAGTTCTTCAGAGTACCAAGCCCTCTTTGTACTTTATTTGTATATCTATCTAAACACTCACTTTCAAATATTCTAATACTCACAATTATCGAAAACATCAACATCACACACCTCCGATTCATTCATTTCGGCCATTTAATTTCCAAACTTTTTCTGTGAGATTGAAAAGATGCCCGATTTTAACCCACTACGGAAAACTAAATTTCAAATTCGAACCATTCTCCTTTTAATTACTACTATCGATCGAAGATTAAAATTTATAAACACTCATTAAATCTACCCATTAACAAAATGATGGCCAAATTACATTACAATATGTCAAAATGAAAATCATACCAGCTTGTTTTTTTGGCTCGGCTTCGACTATAAATGAAATGAACCAATAAACCATCCTGTAAACCATTATGCAACCGACGATTAAATAAAAGCTTGAACATTTAGCCATTTAAATATTTTTACGGGCTACAATTCTACTAACACTGATATTATAGTAACAACAATAATAATAATGGCTGTCTTTATTTTTACAAAATTACAACACATGATGTTTCACACGTGTTTTTTGCAAACTACTGAAAAATTCAAAAAAACGCATCCGACTTGGAGCGAATTTTATATGTAAATGATAATTTTGGTAAATATTTGAATATAATTAATAAATTTGGCGGAATTTCGCTACAACCTAGAGAGAGTTAAAAAAATTCAGACTATGCTTGAAAGCCCTGTATACGTTTCTAATACTATTCTTATAGAACTCTAACAATTTTTTGCGCCTGTTTCCGTGTTGTACAAAACAAAAAAGTGGTTTTTTAATAGGCATTAAAAATGCAATATAATAGAATTAAAAACTATATTAACTATCATCAAATAACAAGAATTAAGAGTTTTAAACATTATTATGTAGTTTCCATCAGATCATCTCAAAAGGTTTTTAAATGTATATATCAAGTATAGGCGTGAAAGGTCGGAAAAAGAAGAAACTACAAAGAGACAGAACAACCAAAACGTCGACAAAGACTAGAGTGTGTTAAAATAATCAGCACTCGACCTCCTTCCACTCTTACATATTTATGTATAAAAGGTTTTGAGAGGGCCAACAGAATGAGATACAAGATAGGATATATATATATATATAATGCAGGGTGGGCGACCAAGTCCCGGACCTTTTAGGAATGGGGTACGAGTCTACCCAGGCATTTAACCCCTCGGGCCTTGGTCGGCTAACGTGTCCTGCATAAACCTTTTGGACTTGTTCACAAACCGCAAGATTTTGGACCATTTTATCTTGGGGAGTGATTGGGTGATGTCCTCTCCTTCAAAGATTTCAAATCTAGACCTAGCATACCTATCACACTGCGCGAGGTAGTGCCTTGCCGTTTCTTCTTTTATTTCGCAGAAGCGGCAAAAGGGATGTGGTAGGATACCCATTACGAAGAGGAGTCTTCTCAGTGGGCAGTGGCCCTCAGAATACCTATCAGCCTCCTAATTCCCTTCCTTGAGATAGAGAATAGCCATTTCGATTCTGCTGGTTTGGTCGCCTTAATAAACTCTTTCGATTGCCTGTGTCCGTGGGATAAATTCCACTCCCTAAGGAATTGTTTCATGCCCCAGTTATTGATACTCTCTTTCGCTGTGCTCACAGAGTGAGGTAATACCGGTTGTGGCCTGACAAACGCAGTATTAGAACCTTCTTTGGCTAGGCCATCCGCCTTTTCATTGCCATTGTGTCCTTTATGTGCTGGTATCCAAATAAGGGACACCTTATTCTTAAACCTGAAAGAGATCCTATTGATAAGATCTATAGTTTCCTCCACCAGTCGTGAGGTTGACAAATCTTTTTGTAATGCCCTAA